>NC_091715.1:141232500-141402500 GCF_041296265.1 Equus caballus | reverse complement strand
TTCCCATTTCCAGCACAAGGCCAAGAGACAAGCACTTTTCAGAAACTGTGATGAACTCACTAACTGGCCCAAGGACTTTGGACATGCCCCTTTTCCTTTATGTGTCTTTGGCCTGTTATGTTCAACAAAGGGGGTGGCTTGGACGATTTGAAAGGGGCCTTCTGGCCAAGAGGAAGAGCAGTCACTTCTTCCTGAGCATTTACTAGGAGCCAGGTACTGAGCCAGGGGTGGAGGGCATAAGAGCAGATCTCCGGTCACAGGCGTCTGCCAGCTGACAGCCTTGGGGAGCAACTAACCTGGAGAAGCAGCTCTGGGTGAGGAGTCAGGAGCGTGAGCGAGCCCCACAGCACTGGAGGGAGGCAGACAAAGGCATGTTTGTGCACAGGGGCAGGGGCAGGAGTGCGGGAGGCAGTGGCAGCGGCAGCCATGCCTGGGCCTTGGCGCTTGGCACTGGGCCCCCAGTGGTCAAGCCCAGCTGCCTGCGGCTCACGCCTGCCTCTCTAGCTTTGGTACTTTGGGGGTTGGAGATCTGGTGAGGGGGGAGGAAGGAGATGAGGAGGAGGACAGGCAATGGGAGAGCAGGGAGGGTTTTGCCCAATTATTTGATGTCCACTGCAGAAATCAAAATCTGTGACCCAAACCTGGAAGCACAGGCTCCCCACTCCCCCAGGTCTGGAACTGGGCACCCCAGGGGCAGCTTATGACCCAAATATCCGTCTGCAAGCAGAGTCACAGTAAATTCTCCAGCTGGGGATATTCAGTCAAAGCAAGAGCCCTCGGCTGGCACAGGCCAGCCCAGAGTTTGGGGAGCCCCAGGCCCACATCCCTAAGGCTGCCCCCTCGACCCAGTTTGCACACACCCTAGAGGGGGGTGGTGCCCGAGCTGCAGTTCAGCTGGGCTCTCATGCCGCTCCTACGGGGGTCCAACAGTGTCCGCTCTCCTCCCCGGGGAGCTCAAGCTTCAGACACCTGTCACCTTGGGCCTAATGTCAGGGAAGCTGGGGGCAGGGGACAAGCAGGAATACAGACAAGGCCAACGTGGGCTCCTGGAAGTTCAGAAATAGTCAGTGTCGAGCTCTCAGATGCCAGCGGAAGCCAGCTGCTCAACGGAACTCCCCCTCCCAGCATCCTCCTCTTCAAATAGACTGCAATTTTCAGGTCACCAGTTTGCTGAACTGGGCTACCTAGGCAGGACCCAGATGTAGAGCCCAGTGGTGTCGTGCAAGCTGAGCAGCGCTCAGCCCTTGCAGAACAAGTTCGCCTGAAGGCAAGGCCTCTGCCTGGCAGCCCACCCGGGTTGGGTGTTTTACGCCCTTACAAGGAAGGGCCCTTACTGCAGGAAGAGCAGGAGGGAGAAAAGGGAGCAAACAGCTGCGTGCTCCATGGGGAGGATCCCCAAAATAGAAAGGCACATACAAATTGTAGGCCTTAACCCAGAATGCTCAGAGCTACACCATAAATCCAGCTCTCCTCAGTGCAGTGGGGCTGTTGAGAAGACTGAGCCATCCTTAGGGGCCCTGTGTGTTTCGACCTGAGCTCCAAGGACACACATTTCCCATCCCCCTTCTGAGCCAATGCCCAACTTTGATAATTAAAAATAGTGCTAACAGCAGTAACGCCCTTTGTGGTTTATATCACGTTCATATCCACATCTTGTTCATCATCCCAGAGACCCTGACGTGGGCACAGGGCAGATTATTAACCCTATTTTACTGGTGTAGAGACTGAAGCCCAGAGACTCATGCAAGATCTCAGTAAGAGTTGACGACACCTGCTTCTCCAGTGAGCTGGCCCCTGTACCATCTGGTTTCTGGAAGTGGGGCCATACACCAACGCCCCCTCTCCTGCAGCCAGACCTGCAGCTGCATCATGTCCACAGCCTGCACAAAGCAGGGAACACTGGGCTTCCTCTCCAGGCTTCCGAGAGGGCTGCTGAGACAACTCAGCCCAGGCCTCAGCTGGCTGTCCCTACCTCCCTGTGGGCTTGTTAGTCAACCTGGCTTGCTATTCACAGGCTGAGCAGTGGATGATGCTGGCCTGATGGTTCCAGGGAGCCACCAGGATGAAGTAAAGATGCTTCCACTCTTTCTCTGTTTATGGGTTGTCTCTGCTGCTGGAATGAAATCTCCAGGCAGTCGGGGACTCTGTGTTGTCCACTGTCCCCTAGCCTGAGCCTCCAGAGTCCCGCCCAGCTGGCAGAGGCCCTAACTATCTGAGCTCCTAATCTGGGAAGCTTCAGGGCCAGGAACCTGGGTTTGAGATGTGATGTCCAACCTACTGACGGTGCAACACTGGGAAAGTCCCCATCCTCTCTGAGCCTCAGGATCCTCATTGGCAAAGTGGAAATATTAATCCCCATGTCATAGGAGTAGATGGGCACAAGTAGCTCGCACAAAAGAGCCACTCAACCATTCTCTCCCCCTGGTTTCACAGTAGGACAAATTGAACTACAGAGTAGGACAGACTAGCTCCCAGTGGACTCGTTTGCTCCTTGGCTATGAACTGCTGTAGCTCAGGATCTAGCACAGGGCTGCACACACAGAAGGGAGCCCAGAACTATGGTGGGAGGCCAGAGATAGACAGGCCCTCTGGCTTCAAGAGGAAAGGGACTCGCTCAAAGTCTCTCAAAGCACTAATTACAGCCCTGGGATCAAATTCGAGGTCTCCTTACTGAGTCTTGTGCTCTTTCTACAAGGAAAAGCATGTGCCCCTGAGAAGGATGGGTACAAATCCTACACCCGTGAGAAAAGACCTCCTCCGACTGGGTATTTCCAAGGTCCCGGGTCTAAAGCCGCGGGCCAGATAGAACAGGACCAGTGTTTTGTAGCCATTCAAACCTCCACACTCCCTGCTACACGCAGGGCTCCTCTCTCCCCGTCCTCAGTCCCACTTGCGTTCAGAGGTGAGAAGAGAAGGAGTGAGGGGTGGTTTTGGTCATACTGTGGGTGGAAAGCAGACTGCACTGGAGGTCACCCAAATGGGGACACTTGATGTAGCTCCCCACTTTCTTGATGGGCATCTTTCTGCAAGTCACTGGATTTCTCAGACCTTAGTGTCCTCATCCATAAAGAGAGAGAAGAGTTGGGAAGCTCGGAAGGAATACTGTGCATGCCAACTCATTGTAACCTATAGAGTGAGCTATGTATTATCAGGAAATGACGAAACACAGAAGATGAGCAACAAGCACGGGATCTCCTTTCTTCTTCAACTGTACGTCTAATGCTCTTAACACTCATTTTGTCTGGAGCTGCCTTATGAATGGAATAGGTAGTTGCTCACAGCTGAGGAATCTTTGCAACTCGTGGTGCGGTGTAGACTGAAACAGAGATGACATATGACGGGGACACTGAGTCCCAATTCTGTACTGAGCCCCAATTCTGTGCCGGCTCCAGAGCACTCCCATCTGGAGTGCTAATGTTTTAGAGATTCTTGTGCTAGTAATCAATCGACCCACTAATCTGGGGGAGGAATGGCGATCTTAACTTCAAAGGGAAGGACCAAATGTTCTGCCTCCTGTTGAAATTCCATACACTAACTGCAGAGACTGGGTGCCTTATTAACCTTGGGTGGATGCCCAAATGTTCAAAAGGTGAAAGTCTCTTTCCTCCAGATCACAAGAGTCATTAAGCAATCATGCTGCTGAGTGAATGAACAAACGCTGAAAAGGCCCTTACATCGCTGAGATTTCTTGTGATGATGACTGCCGCCTGGTATGTGTTCAGAGCTCTGTGGTTTTCAACACGCTTTAGATCCAAGAGGAAGCAGAGTACAGCGGTGATGACAGCAGGCTCTAAACTCTGCCTCTTCTTATCTCTGTGACTGTGGCCAAGTTGCTCAACCTCTCTGAGCTTCAGTTTCCTGGAGATGGCCTCTTCATCCCCAGGGTATCCTAAGGATTACAGGACATAATGCCTCCCAAATGCTTAGCAAGTGCCTGGCACCTAGTCACTGCTCAATTAAAGGTGGCTATTCTTACTCCTGGCTCATTTGACTTCTGTTCTTAGGGAGGGAAAAGGATGGACAAAGCCTCATAGCCAGTTAGGACCAGAAGCAAGACTAGAATCTAGGCGCCCTGAGCCCTGGTCTTAGGCCAAGAACAACCATCACGTCAGATGTGCATTTTCCTGTGAGGAGGCTCTCAATTACTCACCTGGCAATCTCACGGCTGATAAAAGAACTCTCCTTTGGGACCGATTTAATTTCATTATATTAAGACCTTGATGTAATAAAGGTTTCAAGACCTTGACTTGAAACATGTTTTTTGGTTAGTTTGTTTTTTGGGGAAAAGGACAAGAGAACCCGGTAAGCTGAATGTCTGAATCAGATCTCCGTGTTAAAGATGCTTGCAGGATGAGGAGTGGTGGTGCGAGAGATATGCTTTCAGACGCACACAGCTTCCTGGCACTGGAGTGCAGGCTATCATCCCTGGATGTTATGAAGGGTCAGGGGGAGAGCAAGCGACAGAAACAGCCGAGATCCAGTTCAAGCCGCACCCAGCAAGTGCAAGCCCAGCTCCCACAAAACACCCCCTTTTGCCGCTGCATTCTGGGCCCTGCAATAACTTGCTGGGCCAACAGGTTTCATGGTGAACTCACAGCCCATTCTGCGTTAATCTGTCTATCTCCGTCCCTCGGGTCACAAACACCTGGTTGCTGAGCTCCTCAGCATGTGCGGCAGAGCTTCATGCTAGCGCCGGCTGTCTTCTTGAGGCTGCAGGGATTGACCAGCCATGAAAATTCAGCTGGGCTCAAACCAAGAGCTGCCCTGGCTGCTGGCTGATGGCAGCAGCAGCGCCTGGCTTGGCTAGGCTCCATGCATACCTGTCAGGCCCAGCCAAAGGAAGGGGCTCCCTCAATGAAATCCCCTTTGGAGACGATATGCATCTTCCAAGAAGACAAGTGTGGTTTTCACTGTGAAGAGGACTCATGTGAGAGAGTTACTTCTGGAGCCTCGGGCGTTTTTTTGCATCTCCTCAATTGGGGAAAATCCTTGGTCTTCTAGGATAGCTTGGAGTTTCAGAAACAGTCAGGTCACTCAGAGCCAAGGGCAGAGGACAAGGTGTGCCATGGAGGAGGGCGAAGGGCTGATTTTGATCAAGTGCAAGGTGTGACTCTAAAGCAATGAATGTGAATTTTTGGCAAGGCTTGCAAACGACTCTAAAGGCCATCTGCAAAGAGAAGCCAAGCCCGAAAATGGCATGAGCAATGGCAACTTCTCCAGAATGAGGGCATCGATGGCCACTCCAAGGCCTTGTTCTAAGAAAAGTCCTTCCAGCATTGAGGTCTACACTGATCGAAATCAAAGCAGTTACTTACTAGTCACACTTTTTAAAGGGTGCTGATGGGGTGCGTGAGGAGAGGGGCAAGAGGCTCCCTGCGACTCCAAGCCACCACTCTTCCCTCCTGGGAATGGAAACACGTGTGGAACAAAGGGGAAACTGAAAGGCACTCTGAAACTGATCACGGCCTCTGGATGCATTACCAAGAGGTTTTCCTTCACTGACTCGGTTGTTAACCATCAAAGAGAAGCAAGAAATAAAAGGGTAATTAGGATAGAGGTTAGAGATTGCCTTCTAGAAGATGTCTGACTGAAGGGCTGGCAATTTGCAGGCGAGGCCACTGGCCAACTAATTACTCCATCTCTGCCATCTCATCTGACTGCCATCTCTGTGAGAGCTGGAACTCTAGCAAACAAAGTTGTGTAAATGTCTACATCCCCAACTTGATACTACATTCTCAATACATTTTTGGTGGTAGACAAGGAGGAAAAAAAGAGAAGCAAGGTTTCAATAATCCCCCCACACCTGTGCACATATCAGAACACTAACCTAAATAGAAAGCTAACTTACTATAAGTGGATTGCCCTTGGAATTGGAGGAGCCGGGCCCTCTAGTTATGTGAAATGACATTACCTCAGAGCTCCGAGCTTCCAGGTCTCTGAACAGGAAGCAGACGCACGGCTCTCTAAGAGCCATTTCCTCTCTGCTCTATTAATTTCAGAGATTAAGCAAGCCACTCCTCTGCAGACCTAATACCCTGAGATAACAGCCATTGTGTTTGTGGCAACTCCTACTAACCAAGCTAATCTTGGTAGACTGGCAATGTTGCAGGCTTTTATCGTCAACTAACCAGTGGTTCTCAAGGTCCTTCTATTATCCTGGCTCCTAGAGCCACCACCGGAATCCCTAACTCTGCATTTCAGACATACGGAATGATGTCTGGGTTCTAAGAAAAAAGCAGAAATTTGTCAAATCAGATTTTAAAAGGACACCAGGACCAGTGTTGAATGGGAATCTCTTTCTGTGATGTCCTCACTGGCTTCCTGCTCTCAGTGGTACCAGGAAACTAATCCAATGCATCTAGAGCCTGGCACTCCCACATTCCTGGTTTCTAAGAGAAAAAGTAGGCTTTCATTCCTTCTCACCCTTGCTCAGTGTCTAGCTGAAGGGTGCAGTGCAGAGATCGCTGGGCTGGGAATCCAGATGGAGCCTTAGACTACATTTCCCACGCTTTCAGAAACTCACAAGAGGCAAGCTTAGCTCGTCTCCTAGATCCTTTCTAGGTCAAGACTCTAGTTCCTTACCTTCTGACTTGGTTCCCTGCCACCAACTTTGCACAGAGAATTTCAATAACACATACTACGTTCAAGTTTAAGATTAGAAGCATTCAACACCCCCCTTCCCCCCAATAGCCCATTTTCTGACCGATTCCTGGAGCTTTCTGGGCTCCTGACGATTTCCCACCACGGTGAAATGGGGAAGCATGCTCTTGATTACAAGCCGACTTTTCCAGTCATCCATTGTTTGACCTGCAATTTTATTCTTGACTCTCCAAGGCGCTTCCCAAACGACCTAGACACAGGGCTTAGGGAGACAAAAAGTACACTGTCTTTCAGATATGAAGATGAGACCATTGACCCCGTGAATCACAGACTTTCATTCTGAGGACAGGTTTGGGCAGAGTCAGCCACATTCTTTTTCCTGTCCCTCTCCCCACCCCACCCCCCTCATTGAGCCCCTCCCACCACCAGGGATGAGGGGCACTTGTGAGGTAGTTGGCTGGGATGACATGGCACTTCCTGGCCATGGGCCAGAGCGAAGTCCACTGGGGAGCTGAGGGATGGGTGGAGAAGCAGCCCGATGTAACCAAAATAACACTGGGCTTGAAGGCAGGGAATGCGGCTCCTAGGTCTGGCTTTGCTTTTGTGTGGTACGCAGTGAGATCTGTGGAAAGGCTCTTCCGTTCTCTGACACAGTTTTCTTATATGAAAACCATGGTGGTTGGATCAGGTGATGGCTTATGGACCCTTCAGCTCTTCTAGTGTAGGCCTTATGGCCCACAGAAGGGGCAGCTCTCAACTCTGCCCGCTTAGCACCCAGCCAAGCGAGCTAACAGTTCATACCCTGACAGCCAGTGAAGGAAGCAATGGACGCTGGAGCAGGCTCGTGAAACTCCGGTGCACTGGTTTACAAAAAACTAACCGAGGAGGCTGTGATGGTGGCTACCCCAATGTACGCCCTCTATGAGGGCTGAGCAGACAGGTGCAAACCCATGTAAAGCTGTTTGTTTCATTTCGTTTTGTTTTTCTTGAATGTGGACATGAAATAAGAGCTCTGCTAAAGCATTCATATATGAGGGAAGCTCTCCTTCCCATAAATCTCCTTGGCAGTACAGAATCGGGCTCTAAAATTTCAATGTCCAGACTTCTGCCTCCAGAAAAATAGAGAAGTACTTTTCCCATTCTCTCACTGAGTACAACTAAAACCTCTGGACAATACATATAAAACAGACATGGGGAGACCCTGAAAGATGGAGAGAAAAAGGTAGACTAGATAGGCCTTGGGGCCTGAGGAACAACGTCATGATGAGCTCCCTGGGTTTTCTTTTTGTCTCATAGATCCTGGACATGGACCTGAAGAAGCCAGCAACCCAAAATGCCAATGCGCACAGACAAAAAGGCACCAGTTAAAAGCCTGCGCTCTTTAGCCAAAGGACCGGGACAAGGAAAGGGGCAGCCTACCAAGATAGAAAACTTTCATACAAGAACCATTCAAAAAGAAAAAACAAAAAGAACCACTTTAATTCAGCTAAACACTACGGAAAAAAAGTGTGGTTTCACTCAGTACCATCAGCTAAGGCCAAGTAGGGGCCCAGACTCCACTCCCATCTGGCAGTAACTATTCGTTTCTCCCTGTCCCCACCAGGGTGGTGTCAGAGGAGTCCTAATAGAGAGTCAGGACATTTGCTCCTGCATAGCAGTAATGAGTCCACATCCTACCCCTGCCAATGTCAGCAGAGGTCACACGGGGTCACACAGAGGTCACACAGAGGTCGCAGTGATGAGGCATTCCTACCCATCCCAGCCAGGGTGGTATCAGTGGAAGCCTAGCGGGGAGCTGGAACTATCACCACTGCCCAGCAGTAATAAGGAGCCCCAATCTGCCTGGTGTCAATGAAGGCTGAGTGGGGAACCTGGACTTCTATCCCCACGTGGCAGAAATGAGATGGTACTCCCCAGCTGCCCTGCCAGAGCATTGTCAGAGAAGTCAGCTAAAACAGAAGATCTAAATAAGTGTTGAACTAGAGCCATCAGCCCAGAATCCTATACTCAGTGAAAATATGCTTTAGCTATGGAAGAGGAATCAAGACATTCTCAGATGAAGGAAAACTAAGAGGACTGGCTACCAGCAGACCTCTCCTGAGAGAATGGCTAAAAGAAGTTCTCTAAACAGAGAGGAAATGATCAAAGAAGGAATTTTGGACATCATCAAGGAAGAAAGAGCAATGGAAAGAGAAAAATATGGGTAAAGATAATAGACTTTCCTTCTCCTATCAAGTTTTCTAAATTATGTTTGATGGTTGAAGCACCAATTATAACATTGCATGCTGTGGTTCTAAATGTACGTGGAAGAAATTTTTAATACAATTGTATTACAAACAGAGGAGGGTAAGGGGGTGGAAAGAGAGGTAAGGTTTCTATACTTCACTCAAACTGGTAAAATGTTGACACCAGTAGACAGTGATAGGTTACGTGTATATGACGTAACACTTAAAGCAACCACTAAAAGTGGTATATAAAAAGATACACACAAAAACACTATATATGAATCATCAAACGGAATTCTAAAAAATGTTCAAGTAACCCACAGGAAGTTAGGAAAAAGAAAATAGAGAAACAAAAATAAAGAATGAACAGAAAATAAAAATAAACTGGCAGAATTAAGCATTAACTTATCACTAAAGTACCTTAAGTGAAAACGATCTAAGTCCACCACTCAGAGACAGAGATTGGGAGAGCGGACTGAGAAAAGGACCCAACTATATGCTGTCTGCAAGATACTCACCTCAAATACCATGATACGGGCAGGCTGAAAGTAAAAGGATAGAAAAAGGTGTATCATGCAAATGTTAATTTTAAAGAACTAGCAGGAGTGGCTCTAGTAAAATCACATAAAGTAAAATTCAGAACAAAGAAAATTACCAGGGACAGAGAGGGACATTATATAATGATAAAAGGGTCAATCCACCAAGAAGACATAGTAATCCTAACTGTGTATGCACCAAACAACA
Organism: Equus caballus; assembly: GCF_041296265.1. Lineage (NCBI taxonomy): Eukaryota > Metazoa > Chordata > Mammalia > Perissodactyla > Equidae > Equus > Equus caballus. The sequence continues at coordinate 141,392,931 of NC_091715.1, read as the reverse complement.
GAGCTACATGATATATGAAGCAAAAATTAAAAGAACTGAAAGGATAAATAGAAAAATTCACATTTATAGTGGAGACTTCAACATCCTCTCTCAAAAACTGATAGAACAACTAGGTAGAAAATCAGCAAGATAGAGAAGAATTCAACAACACCATCATCTAACAGGATCTACCTGACAATAGATCACTCCACCAAAAACAGAAAAATTTACATTCTTTTCAAGCACCCAAGGAATATATATAAAGATAGACATATTCTGACTATAAAACAGTCCAAAAAAATTTAAAGGAATTGAAATAATACATGGTGTTTTCTCTGACTATAATGGAACCAAAGTAGGAAACAGCAACAGAATGACAACAGGAAAATCTCGAAACACTTGGAAACTAAACAACACACTTTAAAAAAATTCATGAGTCACAAGGAGGTCTCAAGAGAAATTTTAAAAATACATTGAACTGAATGAAACTGGAAATACAGTATATGAAAATTTGTGGGACACAGGTAAAGCTGTGCTGAGAGGTTAATTTATAGCACTAAACACAAGAGAAATGAGGAAAAGTCTAAATCAATATGTAATTTTCCACCTAAGGAACCAAGAAAGAGGAGCAAAATAAACCCAAAGCAAACAGAAGGAAGGCAATATAAAGAACAGACAGTGACATGGAAATGATACTGAAAACGGAAAAAAATAGTGAAAGCCAATGGGGAAAAAGTAGTTCTTTGACAAAATAATAAAACTGACAAGCCCTAGCAAGACCGACAAAGGAAAAAAGGAAGACACAAATTACCAATATTGGAATGAAAAAGGGGATGTTAGTACCAACCCTGTAGACATGTAAAGGATAATAAGAGAATACTACAGACAACTCTACACACCCAAATTTGGAAGTTAGATGAAATGCACCAATTATTCCAAAAGCTCAAAATTCACCCAATATGAAATAATATGACTAGCCTTATAATTATTAAAGAAATTAAATTCCTAATTTTAAAAAACTCCAGAAAATGAAAACTTCAAGCTCAGATGATTTCACTAAAGAATTATATCAATTCTTTAAAGAAGAAATAGCACCAATTCTATATAATCTCTTCAGAACATAGAAGAGGAGAGAATACTTCCCACCTCACTGTGTTACCCAGACAGCAAAGGTAAAGGCTGTACAAGGGAGAAAACCACACACTAATATTTCTCATGCATACAGACACAAAAATCCCAAACGAAGTTTTAGCACTTTCTGAGAAGAATTATACATTATGATCAAGGGAGGCAAGGCTGGTTCAATATTCAATGTCAATTCACATTATCCACCATATTAAAAGGCAAAAGAACAAAAACTATATGATAACCTCAAAATAATATTGAAAGAGAAGAACAAAGTTGCAGGATTCACACTTTCCAATTAGCAGCTTTATTTATAATAGCCTCGAACTGGAAACAACCCAGAAATCCTTCAGTGGATGAATTGTTAAACACACTGGTACGTGAATACCATGGGATAGCCAACCCTGGTGCTCTAGTGTTTAAGATTCTGCACTCTCGCCACCACAGCCCAGGTTCATTTCCTGGTCGGGGAACCACACCACCCATCTGTCAGTTGTCATGCTGTGGTGGCTGTGTGTCGCTGTGATGCTGAAAGCTATGCCACCAGTATTTCAAATACCAGCAGAGTCACCCATGGTGGACAGGTGTCAGTGGAGCTTCCAGACTAAGACAGACAAGGAAAAAAGACCTGGCCACCCACTTGCAAAAAAAATGGCCATGGTAACCCTATGAATGGCATTGGAGCATTGTCTGATAGAGCACTGGAAGGTGAGAGGATGGCTCAGAAAGACTGGGCAGGGTTCCGCTCTGCTGTACACAGGATCACTAGGAGCTGAATCGACTCAATGGCACTAACAACAAATACCATAGAATACTACTCAGCAATAAAAAGACACGACTGTTGATATACACAATGACCTGGATGAATCCTCAGGGAACTATGCTGAGTAAAAAAAGCCAATCCCCAAAACTTACATACTGTGTGATTTATTTATATAACATTCTTGAAATGACAAAACTACAGAAATGGACTGATTAGTGGTTGCCAAGAATTAAGGAGGGGGTCAGTGTGGGACGGAAGTGAATGTATCCATAAATGGGGAACATGTAGGATCCATGTAGTGATGGAAATGTTCTGCACCTTGACTGCACCAACGTCAGATTCCTGGTTGTGATATTGTACTATAGTTTTGCAAGATGCTATCATCAGGGGAAGCTGGCTAAAGGGTGGATGCGATCTATTTGCATTATATCTTACACCTGCGTGTGAATCTATGATTCTCTCAAAACAAAAAAATCCAATTAAAATCACATGATCATACCATTTGATGCAGAAAGAGAAGCACTTCACAAAATTCAACACACAATAATGATAAAAACTCTCAGAAAACCAGGAACAGAGGGGAACTTCCTCAATTTGATAAAGAATATCTGTAATAAACTTACAACTAACATCACACTTTAATCGATTAAAAACAATGCTTTCCCTCTAAGATGGATAACAAGGCAAGGATATCTCCTCTCTTCATTGCTTGGATCAAATCAATATGTTGTACACCTTAAACTTACACAATATTGTACGTCAAATATATCTCAATTAAAAACAACAACAAAACACAAAAACATAATCCTGGAAGTTCTAGCTAGTCCATAAAGGCAAGAAAATGAAATAAAAAGGCATACATATTAGAAAAGAAGAAGTAAAACTCTCTCTATTTGCAGTTGACACGATTGTCTACATGGAAAAGCTTAAGCAATTTATAGGAATAATAAGTTCAGGAATAATAAGTGAGTTCAGGGAGGTCTCAGGATACAAGATCAACACATAAAAATCAATTGCATGTCTATATACCACCAATGAACACATGGACATCGGAATTAAAAGCACACTATTGCTCAAAAAATTCTTAGGTGAGAACCAAGCAAAGCATGTGTAGGACTGGTATGCTGAAAACCACACAACACTGTTGGAAGGAATCAAAGAAGATCTAAATGAATGGAGGGACGCTCTGCGTTTGCAGATTGGAAGACCCAACATACCAAAGATGTCAACTTTTCCCCAAGTGGTATACAGCTTTAACCAAATCCTATCAAAATCCCAGCGAGATTTTTTGTAGATATAGACAAAATTCTTCTAAAATTTATATGGAAAAGCAAAGGAAGCAGAAGAGCTGAAACAATTTTGGAAAAGAAAGAATAAGTGGAAGGAATTGATCTACTCGGTTTCAAGACATTCTATGACTACATTAATGAAGACTGCGTGGTACTGGCAGAGGAACAGACACATAGGTAACCGGAAGAGAAGAGAGAACCTGGAAATAGATCCACACAAATATGCCCAACGGATTTTTGACAAAAGTGCAAAATCAATTCAGTGCAAGAATGATAGTGTTTATAAGACATGGTCTGGGAGCAATGGAACATCTATAGGCAAAAAGTGAACCTCAACCTCAACTCCATACTTTACAGAAAAATTAACTCAAAATGGACCATAGAGTTAAATGTAAGACAAAACTATACAAGTTTTAGAAAAGGGTAGGAGAAAATATTTGGGATGCGGAGTTAGGCAAAAAGTTCTTTCTTACACTTGACATCAAAAGCATGACCTGTAACAGGAAATATTGATAAACCAGATGTTACCAAAAGTGAAATCTTTTGCTCTGTGAAAGACCCTGTGAATAGGATGAACAAACAAGGTCCAGACTGGGGAAAACATCTGCAAACCTCAGATCTGATCCAGAACAACTAGCTGGAATAGATAAAGAATCTCAACACTCAACAGTAGGAAAACCAACCATCCAGTTAGAACACGGGCAAAAGACACGAAAAGACACTCCACTGAAGAGTTTCTACGGATGGCAAACGATGTTGGAGATCATTACCCATTAGAGAAATGCAAATTAAAACCACAATGAGATACCACTACATATCTCTCAGAATAGCTAAAATTAAAAACAGTGACAACACCGAAAGCTGGTGAGACTGCAGAAACTGCGTCCCTCATCCATCGCCGGTGGGAATGCAAAATGGTGCAGCAAGGCAGGCTGGCAGTGTCTTATAAAACTAAACACGCAACTATCGCATGACACAGCAATTGCACCCTAGGGCATTTATCCCAGAGAAATGAAAATTTATGTCCACACGAAAACTTGTAGCTATTTCCTGGTTTTGATATTGTACAACTGTTACATAAGCTATAACCATTGGGGGCCTCTCTGTACTGTGTTTGCAACTCCCTGTTGATCTACAATTATCTCAAAACAAGAAGCTAACTGCTATTCAAAAAAGATTTCAGTGCCCAGATCCAGGGGGGACACTGATTCTTCTTATTGCCTCTGGGATATGTCCTAAGTAGCATGCTTTTTTCCAAGCAATTTACAAAAGTTTGTACAGACCTTTTTATTCTTTTTTTGGTGAGGAAGATTGGCCCTCAGCTAACATCTATGGCCAATCTTCCTCTTTTTGCTTAAGATTGTCGCTGAGCTAACATCTGTGCCAATTTTCCTCTATTTTGTATGTGAGATGCCGCCACAGCATGGCTTGATGAGCGGTGTGTAGGTGTGCACCCAGGATCCAAACCTGCAAACCCTGGGCCACTGAAGTGGAGCCCGTGAACTTAACCACTATGCCACTGGGCTGGCCCCCAGACCTTTTTATTCTCTAAAAAACAATTCCCACCCAAATCTTTCTTGAGTGTTTCAAGGATCAAGCAGGAGGCCTTGGCTGTGACCTCACTTAAATACTAGAGTCTAGAGAGACACACCAATGAGGACAAAGTGGTATATAGTATACAACGCACCCAAACAAAAATGGAGAAAAGAGACCTCATTTACTGCTGAGGCCATCACTAACTCCCTGGCCCAGTGGCTCGAGTCTGTGTGGGGGATGGAGACCCAGATCTCATTTCAGGGCTGGCAATACAAAGCCTATGGACATCAAACAAGCTATCCATTCGGCCTTAAAGAAAAATGGGGAAAAAAAAATAATAATGCTTTGGCTTTTAAAGACTCCACTCCACTAACGTCTTGCCCTGCCCCTTTGTGGCTCCCAGCAGCCAACATAAAGGGGACAGGTAGGGGTAATGGCCAGAGCTTCCTGAACGAAGGCTCAATTCTCTGGTCTGCAGGAGCAACCTGCTGGCCCACCACCACACCACCGTGCTTGGGTGGTGGCTGGGCCCAGGGCTGAGGAGTGTGGCCAATGGAGGGGATGCTGGCAAGAGATCTCTGCTTGGAAATTGACTTTGTTTGGCCTAAGCCAGAAGGGGTCTCTCACCCTCAGCACACCAGCCTCTGGCCATGGTCTCATTTCCTCTTTCCCTCTAGATGAATGTGGGCCCGTGAAACAGCCCTGGGGCAGACCTTTCTGTCCACTGCAGGGATAAGCCAGTTTCCCACCCCAGAGGCGTGCTTGGGCTCCTTCTCCCCGCCTCCAGGAAGCTTATGCCCCCAATAAAAAGAAACCAAACCCCTGGCAACATTTCTCACCCAAGCACAATCCAGGGCTGTAGATGAACCCCAAAGCCATCTGCCCCATGCACTGTGGATTTCAGCCTCATAAATCCACGTGAATTCAACTTTCTATTTCATGCTCTACCCATGTTGTATTTAATGCAGAAAGAAAATGACCCCATCCTCAAGTAAGTTAATGCTCCAGGGAGATGCGTTGCTCTGTGGTTTTGTAGCCTGTGCACATGGGGAGTGGGGTGTGGTGAGGGGTGTACTCAGACCTCAGCTTCAGAGCAGAGGCCTGTGGGCAGTCTCCCTTTCTCCCTCAGGTTCTAAGCACATGCCTGGGGGCCCCTAGCCACTCATACACAGAAGATATCTGGGTGATATCGGTCTGAGCTCTGAAGGCACTCTAGTACCTCTGGGGTTATCACTGGCTCACCCCTCCTCGTGTTAGCCAAGGCCTCCAGTACCTGACCTCTTACTTCCCAGGCCAGATCCCTGAGGTCCATCTCAAAGTGCCAGCTGGGGCCAGCTCTACCTTGTTGCCACCTGACTCCAGGTATGACAGAGGAAGGAAATCAGGAGCCAAATCAAAGGCACTAGGAAGGAGGGAAGGAGAGCATGAGGACACCACAGGCGCAATCTTGAAGGACCGAAATCTTTAAAAGCACAAAGGAGCCCTAGTACCACCCCCAACTCCACCCCCGCCACAGCCCCCACCAAATTAGAGAAGAAATGAGCTAATAAGGAGCAGATGCAGCCTTGGGCTTCAGACGGGAAGGTCAGAAGGTGAGCTGCACTGTCAAGCCAAGTTGGGTGACTACTTCTGAGGTGCACCCGACACACCTGAGTGTGTTCCTCATCCTGATTGCTTCCTCCTCTGCCCTCCCGGATGCGGTGAGGGTGAGGAGACGGGTGCTGCTCAGCAATTCCCAAGGAAATCTCTGAGGCCAAGATGCCCCGCCCTGAGTCTCCAGATTGTTGGGCAGATTTTTGGTCATGATGGAAGATATTCGATATTAAAGGCTTCATTTTGCAAGGGTGGAATTTAGCCCCCAAAGCAAAGAAAAAAGTAGAAGACCTCCGGGTTTCAAATGGAACACATCTAGTTGGGTGGAGGTAATGTTGATGGCAAAATAACTCAAATCTGTCTTCAAACATGTACACTGGTGTTATGGGTTGAATTGTGTCCCCCCCAAATCCATATGTTGAAGTGCTAACCTTCAGTATTTCAGAATATGACTTTATTTGGAAATAGAGTCATTGCAGACGGAATTAGTCAAGGTGGTGCCATACTGGAATGGGTGGGCCCCTAATTTGGTATGACTAGTGTCCTTATAAGAAGGGGAAATTTGGACACAGAGTGACAAACACATGGAGAACATCACGTGGATAGTGGAGTTATGCTGCCACAGCCAAGGAACTACCAAGCACTAGAAGAAAGACCTGGAAGAGATCCTTCTGTGGTGCCTTCAGTAGGAGTGCGGCCCTACTGACACCTTGATCTCAGACTTCTACCTTCTAGGACAATGAGAAAATAAATGTCTGTTGTTTAAGCCATCCAATCGATGGAACTTTGTTACAGCAGCCCTGGCAAACTAATACACTAGGGATAGAAACACTTCCACAGGGAAGGTGCAGATGCTAGTGAGGATGGGTCTGTGTCCACAGCAGAGTGTGCTCACTGGTTACTCTGAGCTTCTGGGCTTACTTACTCTTCTGTGGGGAAGGATCACCTCTCGTTAGGATGACCAAGAGCGGGAGTGTCCCTAATCCAGAGCAGTCTTTGGCTTTTGGCACTTAGAGAACACGCAGTTCTGGACTTTTATTACTCAGCCCGCCCCACTAGCCTGAAGCCAGGGATCATCCTATCCCAGGCAGCTCTGAACTAGAGCACCTGACACACTGCTTGGCTTGTGGCAAATGCTTTACAAACTTTTATAGACAAAACTGTGGTGCAGGGGCCATGTGGGAATGGAGAAGAAGCAATGGGAAAGAGGCACCTCCAATGAAGATTCACATGCTCGATGGTTGGCTGTATCAGACCAGGAGGCTAAGGCCTCTCCTGTCTTCCAGACTTCCAGCCTGAATGTTGGAAAGAAGTGTGGGGCTGTTGATAGGCAGAGAACACTGCATGAGGAATAAACCCATCAACCCACTGCCATCAATCATGGCCACTTTGGGCTCTAATCACTGCAGATCACCCTGCTCTAAAAGGGACTAGCTAACTGTTACTAATTACCACCTGCCACTAACAATCTTGGTATTAAGCTTGGCATGAGTCAAGTAGGATGCCCTGGTACAGCAGGAGCCAGACTTGGGAGAGGCAGGTAGAGCCCTGGCTGGAGATAGGCAGGTCAAGGGTTCAGAAGGCCAGGCTTCTAGACGTCCGTATAGTCGGGGCTTTAGAGCCCAATGACAGGCCCTGAAGCAGAAAAGCTGTCTCCTCAGCCATGAGTTACGGGGCACTGGGGAAGCTGCTTAACCTCAAAGACTCAGTTCCCTCACGTGTCAAATGCAAAGTTCTATACAGAAATCTAACAGCTACCATTGGGTGTCCACTATGAGTCAGGCATCTGGCTTGGTGATTTACATAGAGTATTTCACCGGCTCTCTTCAACATTCCTACAAGGTACATATGAAGAGCTTCCTTTGTGTCCCCGTGGCCCTTGGCAGCAAGTACTTGTCTAGCATGCAGCTCCCCCTCTAGACTGTAAGATCCGTGAGGGAAGGCTGCGTGCCTTCTATGTGGCTGCAGCTCCAGTGTTGAGAGCACACAGTAGAGGATCAGGAACGATGTGCTGAGTGGGTCTGCAGAGTGGGTTCAAGCTGTGGTGGCGGGCTGGACTAGAACTCTCTGAGGCAGTCCCTGAGCCCAGAGCCTTGACGACTTGGTGTGTTCGAGCACATGCATCCTTAGGCATGCAGAATACGTCATTCAGTATTTCTGTGCATTTGAAAGGACTGTTTTGACAGTACGCAAGAGCTGTAAGACATACAATTATAACCTTGTGCTAATAAATATGTCAATATTCTAAAACACTACTTTTAGTTTTTAAAAGTTGACTTTAAAAAGTCCAAAGTGACGTGGAAAAATTGGAACCCTCATATATTACTGGTGGGAATGTAAAATGGTGCAGTCACTCTGGAAAACATGCTGGTGGCTCCTGAACAAGTTAAACCGAGAGTAGCTGTCTGATCTAGCAATTCCACTCTTGGATCTGTATCCAAGAGAACTGAAAACAGGTCCATATGAAAACTTGCACATGAGTGTTCACAGCAGCACTATGCATAACAGTCAAGAGGTGGTGATAATCCAAATGTCCACCAACTGGTGAACGTATAAGCAAAATGGGGTCTATCCATACAATGGAATATCATTCCATCACAAAAAGGAATGAGGTGCTGAGACACGCTACGACATGGAAGAACCCTGAAATCATTATGCTAAGCGAAAGATGCTGGGCACAAAAGACCACATATTGTATGATTCCATTTATATGCAATGTCCAGAATAGACAAGTCTATAGACACAGAAAGTAGATTTGTGGTTGCCTAGGGCTGGGGGGAGAGGGAGACTGTAGAGTGACTACTAATGGATATAGGGTTTCTTTTAAGGGTGATGAAAATATTCTAGAATTAATTGTGGTACTGGTTGCACATCTCTGTGAATACACAAAAACACGTTGGATTGTACACTTTCAAAGAGTGAATTGTATGGTATGTTAACTATATACTAATTAACCTTTTCTTTTATAAAGCCCAAATTGTTATCACTCCTTAATTTAACTTGGGGTTTTAGAAAGATGTTCCTTTTAGAGAAAGGATTAAGCAACATATTATAAGTTTTTGGAGAAAAAAAGTATGTATCTTCCATGCTCAGCAAGACTGGCTGCTTTTGAAATGAGATGTCAACGGGCCTTTTCTCCTATTAGTGACACAGCAGTGCTGGCGCGCTTTCCCCAGTGACCCACATAATCAATAAACAATCTACACAGTCAGTGTGGAATAATATCTCCAGCTCTGGTTGATCCTACTTTTGAAACCACTGCTGCTGCTCCCTGGGAACTCTCCAATCTCCCGACTTTTGGTTTCAGGATATCACGCCACTAATGTTAAAAATGCCCTCCCCCCGCCCAGGGGCTGGCTCCGTGGCGGGGTGGTTAAGTTCGCGTGCTCCGCTGCGGCGGCCCAGGGTTTGGATCCTGGGCGCGGACACGGCACCACTCGTCAGGCCACGTTGAGGCGGCGTCCCACAACAACCCACAACTAGAAGGACCTGCAACTAAGATATACAACTGTGTACAGGGGGGGTTTGGGGAGATAAAGCAGGGAAAAAAAAAAAAGATTGGCAACAGTTGTTAGCTCAGGTGCCAACCCTTAAAAAAAAAAGTAAGATTGGCAACAGTTGTTAGCCCACGTGCCAATCTTTAAAAAAAATGCCCTCCCCACTGCACACACACCTGGTCATGTGCCACTCAGTGATGAATCAGCTTGGGCCTGGGTTTCCTGGCAAGGACAAGCGTCCCATGGTCCCATACAGTGGGCTCGCACGGCAGATCTGCTTCAAGGAGCCAAGACTTGTAGAAACCAACAAGTCAGTCGAGAGCAAACTTTCTCCAGGTGGCCCTGCCCTGAAAGCTGATTTGACTCTAAGACCGTACAGCAGACAGTAGCTACCCATTATGGTAAGCAGATAACAGAGTTTTCTGGAACTTGGGAACACTAAGAAATGAGGGCAGACGAAGACAGTCTTACAGCAGTGATGACAATGCTAATTTGTCACGTGATTGACTGCCGCAGAACTAGCCTGCAAGGTGACGTGAGGCCAAGTTTTGTGAAGACCTCATTTCTTACTGGACTTGTTCAGCGTCATCTTCTCCTATTCTACAGACATCATGCACTTTGAGAATTGAAAGCACTCTGGGATCTACAGTGGCAGTCAGGATGAAGACCGGACCCTCTATGTACTGGCTTTGTCGTGCGCTGAATGCCTGGCAGCTGAATTCTCCTAAGCTTTTCCACAGCTGATCACCAAAGTTGGGGTTGTGTTGGAGGGTGCCGGGAAACTGTTCTGGCGTCCTCTACAGGTCCAGACCATCCTGCTCATAAATCAGTACACACACATACACACAAACAGTCACTCATGCACGCAGAAACACACAGACATATACACACAAACACACAGACATTATAAGCGCACATGCACACAGAAATACACAAGCATACAAATGCACAAAGACAGACACAGACATGCATACAGAGACACATGTGCACAAAGACATACACACACACACACACACACAGCCTTTCTCTCTCTCTCTCCTGAAAAGCACCGGTGGGACCTGGCCCCCTCCCTCCCCGTCTGGCCAGCTCCAGTGCCAGGCGGCAGGGGGAAGAGAACCAGAGCTGCTCGCCTCCTTCCCAGGCCCTGCTCACCACTCAGCTGTGGCCCTGAAGGCACACACAAGCAAGGTTCTTCTCCCCTTGAAATGATCTGAAAAGCAATGATGTCCCTACACTTATCATACAAGAATAACTGGATACGCTGGGCTAGGGAGGAGGGAAATGTCAGACAGGGTTTGGTTCTGCAGCAATTTCAGCAGGCAATAGCTGCAGAGTGTAGAAACAGCTTGCAAACACGTGCCACCTGGGCCCAGGTGCAAGCTGTAGCAGCAGGCTGAAGTAGGCAAGTAAAGGTCTGCAAAGTACTTTTAGCAGGAAACGGTGCCAGCAACTGAGCGGAATGGAAGCAGTCCCTTTTTGTCCTCTCCCTCCTGTATGGTTTCAGCTTGGTTAGAATCCTAAAATAATACTGGAAGGGAAAATTAAAGATTATAGGTAACTCCCATCTTGTACAGATAGGGAAATAGAGGCAGAGACTTGTCCAGATAACAAGGAATGAAGGACGGAGATAGCTGTCACTAGAAGTCAGGTTCTCTGAATCCCAAGTCAGGGCACAACTGTCCGGCTGAAGACAGACACTCGATCTAATATTCCCTTGGGTGCACATTCTGAAAGGTACTGGGCAGAAGAAGCCTAATAAATCCCAAGGCAGCCTCCCCGGCTGTCCAGTGACCCTGCCTCTCTTCAAAGAAGTGCCGGCAGCATTGAGGCTTCAGCCACTCCCTGCCAAGGCTGATGAGTGAGTCGCTTCCCCTCTCTCGGTTTCACTTTCCTTCAATATACTGAAGAGCTTGGCCTGGAGGACCCTATGAGGACTGCCAGCTGGCGCCACCTCTGCAGCGACTTTCCTCTCTGGCCATCCACCTATTATGACTCACCAGCCAGAGCGCACAAACAGACTTGTTTTCAGTGGCTGCTGGAGAGAAGTAAGACCAGCTCGAGATTCCTAGTGGGGCTGGGTGGAGTTTGGGGTCCCTTCATTCCACATTAAACCAAAGACTCATGACTCCCTCAGATTCTAGACAAGACAACCTGGGGATCAGAGCCCTGGATCATTAATTCAGACAATGCTCAAGAATTCTTCATCTGAACATGATGCAGTCCATACAGAAGTTGAAATATAATAATGTACACAGGAAATTTATATAATGTTATAAACCAATGTTACCTCAGTAAAAAAAAAAAGGGAACAAGAAAAAAAAAAGAATTCTTTATCAACTTCAGAGCCCAAAGTGCTCTGCAAAGAAAGTGGGAGGAAATGAGGAAGGCCGCAGCTAAGAGAAATGTGGGCAGTTGAGTTGTCACCGGGCATTGCAAGGAGCTGTCCCCATAGCTCTGCACCTCCTGTCTCCGAGTACACTGTGGTGGGTCCAACTGAGAAAACCACCTAAGAAGGTGGGCAGAAGGAAAGGTACTTAACGAATGGCCAAAAGGAGCAGTGAGTTAAAAGAAGAAACAGAACAGCCATTACAACAAAGACTATTAGGCAAGAAAAGATCTGTGCGGAGTTCATGTTTAAGTTGTCTTCCTTAATACGTTCCACTTTTTGGATGGATTTAGAATGACAGAGAAAAAATCCTAGTGTTGCCCTTACAGACTTCACGTGAGATCTCATTTGATGGAGGAAAATGTGCTTTCAGTGCCTATTACGATGGAATAGGTTCTCTCCATTCTTGGAAATGCTTCTTTGCAAATATTTTAGGTATTATTTCACAAATGAAAGAAAACAGTCAAGGCTGCTACCACCAGCTTTGGAGGAAACAATCTAATTTTCAAGATATTTATCTATCGTGAGTCGGCACCAATGGCTCTGGTTTCCAAAGAAAGTGGGAAAATTGATGTGCATTTTGGAAATGGTGCTTTGAGCTGCATGGCATGATAAACAGGCAAGACAAATGTGCAGCCAGCCAGCTTTTGGCCTCTGAAAGGGCTGGAAGGGAAAACTGACATGCATACTTTTGGTAGGCTACTCTGGTTGACAGCAACAGCAGATTCCCACAGTTCAAATTACCCAAGTCGCTTCCCCTTGCCTGCCCCGGGCTGAGTTCGCCTATGTATCAAACAGGAAGCTCCACCGCTGTGATCCACCAGGAGCAAAGGAGAACCCGCCGAGTCCCAAGCCGATCTTAGATGCCAGTCATTTGACCAACGGCTACTACTCCTCCATCCCAGAGGCCCAAATGCTCAGACTGGAGGCGAGGAGGACATCTTCTCTGGATCAAAATTGTCTTCCCTGAGTCAGGAAAAAATATGCCATTGGCTGGAGCTTAAAACTGTGGAGGATGCATGTGCAGTGTGCTAGTTTACCAGGAAGAGGAAGTTTCAGGAATACCTGCCTCAGGCTGACTCTGTCCTTCTCAGGGGCCCCAGCCAGCTCTGTTCGCCTGAGGAGGCATCTTGAGCCAGCCAGGAATCACACAGTTCTGGTTACTCCTGAGCTGGACTTTAGCCACTGTATTTATTTCTTCTGGACTGATTTCCTCAAAATCCAAATCAGTGCCACCTCCACAACTTCTACAGTCCTTGCTCTAATTCCTTCAAGGATAAATATTTGGGGTCAAATACAAATGTACGTTTTGGGGGTTTAAGGATTCAAATAGCTAGAACTTGAAAGGCATATCACCATGACACATTACAGACCCACAGAGCTGCAGGCTCTTCAGTGGCATGTCATCCATTACCATTCTTCAACTGTGTGCAAAGTTATCGGGAATTCGGAAACACTCCAAATAAACACTCTGTGCCAAGACTTTGCAGTTCATTCATCCAATTAGCCATCCGTTCATTCATCCAATGAAGCCGCCCGTGTCATACTGATTCATCCTTCTTTTTGCATATCCAAAGCAAGGATGAAAGAGTTGCAGAGAAGGTATAAGAGACAAACTTTTCATTCTGTACTGCAGCAAAGCTAAGGTACAGTGAAACTGTGTTGGCTATTGACCTTGGTGCACCCAGGAGGGGATGTTTTCACAATGCTTACCTCTTCCTTTTGGTGAGGTAGATTGGCATCAGATGTGAGCTCAGGGCCAGTCTCTTTTTGCTTGAGGAAGATTGGCCCTGAGCTAACATCTGTGCTACTCTTCCTCTACCTTGTATATAGGATGCCACCACAGCATGGCTTGATGAGTGGTGTGTAGGTCCACACCCGGGATCTGAATCCACGATCCCCATGTTGCCGAACTGGCACGTGTGAACTTAACCACTACTCCACCAGGCTGGCACCCCATAACGCTTACCATTTAAAACGGTTAAGAAACCGCTGGTGGTTTATGAAATTCATTCCATATTCATTTAAGAAATTGCTTTTTATGAGAGAGTATCTGTGCTGAGTTTCTCTTGGGTGTTGGAAGTTAGAGGGGCTTGCCCACCCACCTATAAAGGCCAATAGGGTCTCTGCTTTCCACCGAATGTTTTCCAACTCTCAAAGCATTTGTCAACATACTCAGAAGAATCAGAATAAAACGAATCCAAGGCTTGGTGTTCAGTATTGCAGCACACTATTATGCTGCCTACAGAGTCCTGCACAGGTGTTTAGTAAAAAGGTCTGAAGTTGGAATCAGGAGCCCTGGGTTCAAGTCACAGCTCAGGGAGGCCACAGGCTGCATGCAGGTAACTCCAAGGCTCCTCACCACCCTGCCTCTCACCACTCCAGCTACCTCTGCTTGTCTGTATCGCTTGATGTGAACTGAGCACCAGGCTCCAGGGGCGGCCACAGCAGCATCTTCCCCTCCATGCCCAACGGGCCATTGCTGGCACTGCAGCCTGAGGCCACAGTAACACTGCTGGCAGGCTCAGCTCACTGCTGAATCACACTGAGATCACGGTCAGCTAGAAGTCCCCAGTTTTTTCTCAAGCAACTGTTCCCCCATCCTACACTTGAGCAGATAAGTTCAGGACCCAAATGTAAGACCTGGCATTTATTTGTCCCTGTTAAATTTCCCATGACGATCTTGAGTTCATCAAGATCTCTTTGGATCCCAATTTCGTGCTACAGAGAATTCATCACCCTCTGGCACCATATCAGGGGCAAATCTGGTAAGAGCGATTTCTCTATTCTTGTCCAGATCATTGAGAAAAAGGGAAGCAGGCCAGGAGGGAGCCGTGGGACCTGCCTCTAGACTTCCCTCTCTAAGGGAGAACATTAATCCATTATCTATGGCCTTTGAATTCAGTCCTTTAATTGGTTACACAATCACATAACTGGGCTGTAAACGAGGATTTCACAACAGACACTGCCAATTGCTTTGCTGAGGTCCAAAAACACTAGCCTGCTTTTCTCTGACCTACCTGCCTAGCGAGCTCTTCCAACAGAAAAGAAGGTGCTTCTAACACCACAAGCTGCACCTATTGAACCTGGGGTGGCTCTGAGGGGTGCCTGCTCTTTCTGCTTTGGTTTTAGACCCACTTTGTACTGGTTTCCTTTTCTAAGCAAGCAATTATTCACGCACTATTTCTCTAACAGCACGTTCCACACTTTTTCCAGGGAGCAACATCGAGCTAACTATAGCTACATAAGATACCCAAGTTAAGGAATTTCTTTTCTGAAAATTTGGAAGTACATGCCCATCTGATGGTTTATGGTTCTTTTTTTGCAGTTCTGTGTGATTCCTTAAGCTCCATGGGTAAAGGTTCAAGGTCTTGTCGGCAAATGCTTCCTCTCCCTCAGCACCTTGGCCTGTCGTTCACCCTGGCCGTCAGCAACCAGGCAGCCCTCTCACAACCCCTTCATCCACCACAGTCTTCAAGTCTAGCTGAGCAGCATCACCAACCAATCTATCACTTGCAGGTTGAAGATCATTCTCTTCTACAAAGAAGCCTGAAGTTTTAGGGTAGCCACTAAACTAAAAAGCAGACCAGAGACACAAAAAACAAATGAGGAAAAAAACAAAGAAACACAGCATAAAAAACTGCATAATTCAATGGGTAGACCAAAACACTCAGGATGAGAAACAAAGGAAATGCAGGAAAACTGGAACACGAATGATAAAATGACAGCATTAAGCCCTCAGACATCAATAATCACCCTCAATGCAAACGGATTGAACTCTCGAATAAAAAGACACAGAGTGGCAAGATGGATTAAAGAACAATTTGTTGCCTCCAGGAAACACATTTCAGCTCCAATGACAAATACAGACTCAGAGTGAAGGGGTGGAAGACGACACTCCAAGCTAATGGCAAACAAAAGAAAGCAGGGGTCGCAATACTTATATTAGACAAAGTAGACTTCAAGATAAGGCAGGTAAAGAAAGACAAAGACGGGCAGTATATAATGATCAAAGGGACACTCCATCAAGAAGAAATAACGCTTATAAATATCTATGCACCCAACACAGGAGCACCAAAGTTCATAAAGCAACTATTAACAAACCTCAAAGAAGACATTAAAAATAACACAATAATAGTAGGGCACCTCAACACCCCACTCACATCATTGGACAGATCATCCAGACAAAAAGTCAACAAGGAAACAGTGGAATTAAATGAAAAGCTAAACCAGTTGGACTTAATAGACATATATAGAACACTCCATGCCAAAACAGCAGAATACACATTCTTCTCAAGTGCACATGGAACATTCTCAAGGATAGACCATATGTTGGGAAACAAGGCAAGCATCTATAAATTAAAAAAAACTGAAATAATAACAAACATCTTCTCCAATCATAATGCTGTAAAGCTAGAAATTAATTACAAGAAAAAAGCTGAGAAAGGGAAAAAGATGTGGAGACTAAACAATATGCTACTGAACAAGCAATGGATCATTGAAGAAATTAAAGAAGAAATCAAAAAATATCTGGAGACAAAGGAAAATGATAACATGCCATACCAACTCATGTGATGCAGCAAAAGCTGTCTTAAGAGGGAAATTCATTGCAATACAGGCACACTTTAACAAACAAGAAAAATCCCAAATAAGCAATTTCAAATTACACCTAACTGAATTAGAAAAAGAAGAAACAAAGCCAAAAGTCAGCAGAAGGAGAACAATAATAAAATTCAGAGCAGAAATACATGCTATTGAAACAAAAAAGGCAGTAGAAAGGGTCAATGAAACAAAGAGATGGCTCTTTGAGAAGATAAACAAAATTGACAAACCCCTAGCCAGACTTACAAAGAAAAAAAGAGAGAACGCTCAAATAAACAAAATCAGAAATGAAAGAAGAGCAATAACAACAGACGCCACAGAAATACAACGGATTATAAGAGAATACTATGAAAAACTATATGCCAACAAAATGGATAACCTAGAGGAAATGGACAAATTCTTAGACTCTTACAACCTCCCAAAGCTGAGTCAAGAAGAGACAGATTATTTGAACAGACCAATCACAAGGAAAGAGATTGAAACAGCAATCAAAAGCATCCCAAAGAATAAAACCCCAGGACCAGACAGCTTTCCTGGGGAATTCTACCAAACTTGAGAGGATTTAATACCTATCCTTTTCAAGCTATTCCAAAAAATTAGGGAGGATGGAACACTTCCTAAGACATTCTATGAGGCCAACATCACTCTGATACCAAAGCCTGACAAGAACAGCACAGAAAAGGAAAACTACAGGCCAATATCGCTGATGAACATAGATGCAAAAATTCTCAACAAAATTTTGGCAACCTGAATTCAGCAATACATCAAAAGGATCATATATCGTGATCAAGTGGGATTCACAACAGGGATACAGGGATGGTTCAACATCTGCAAATCAATCAACATGATACACCACATCAACAAACGGAGCAATAAAAACCACATGATCATCTCAATAGATGCAGAGAAAGCAT
This sequence comes from Equus caballus, assembly GCF_041296265.1. Taxonomy (NCBI): domain Eukaryota; kingdom Metazoa; phylum Chordata; class Mammalia; order Perissodactyla; family Equidae; genus Equus; species Equus caballus. The sequence continues at coordinate 141,375,247 of NC_091715.1, read as the reverse complement.
TTGACAAGATCCAAAAGCCATTTATGATAAAAACTCTTAACAAAATGGGGATAGAAGGAAATTACCTCAGCATAATAAAGGCCATATATGACAAACCCACAGCCAACATCATACTCAATGAGCAAAAACTGAGCTCCATCCCCCTGAGAACAGGAACGAGACAAGGATTCCCACTATCACCACTCTTATTCACCACAGTACTGGAGGTTTTGGCCAGAGCAATTAGGCAAGAGAAAGGAATAAAAGGAATCCAAATAGGGAGAGAAGAAGTGAAACTCTTGCTGTTTGTAGACGACATGATCTTATATATAGAAAACCCCAAAGAATCCACTGGAAAACTTCTAGAAATAATCAACAACTACAGCAAAGTTGCAGGGTATAAAATCAACTTACATAAATCAGTAGCGTTTCTATATTCTAATAACGAACTAACAGATAAAGAACTCAAGAACACAATACCATTCACAACCGCAACAAAAAGAATAAAATACCTTGGGGTGAATTTAACTAAGGAAGTGAAAGACCTATACAACAAAAACTACAAGACTTTCCTGAAAGAAATTGATGACGACATAAAGAGATGGAAAGACATTCCATGCACATGGATTGGAAGAATAAACATAGTTAAAGTGTCCATACTACCTAAAGCAACCTACAGATTCAATGCAATCCCAATCAGAAGCCCAATGACATTCTTTACAGAAATTGAACAAAGAATCCTACAATTCATATGGGGCAACAAAAGACCTCAAATTGCTAAAGCAATCCTGAGAAAAAAGAACGAAGCTGGAGGCATCACAATCCCTGACTTCAAAACATACTACAAAGCTACAGTAATCAAAACAGCATGGTACTGGTACAAAAACAGGTGCACAGATCAATGGAACAGAATTGAAAGCCCAGAAATAAAACCACACATCTATGGACAGCTAATCTTTGACAAAGGAGCTGAGGGCCTACAATGGAGGAAAGAAAGTCTTTTCAACAAATGGTGTTGGGAAAACTGGAAAGGCACATGTAAAAGAATGAATATTGATCATTCCTTTTCACCATTCACAAAAATAAACTGAAACTATATCAAAGATCTAAAGGTAAGACCTGAAACCATAAGGCTTCTAGAGGAAAATATAGGCAGTACACTCTTTGACATCAGTCTTAAAAGGATCTTTTTGGACACCATGTCTCCTCAGACAAGGGAAACAATAGAAAGAATAAACACATGGGACTTCATCAGACTCAAGAGCTTCTTCAAGGCAAGGGAAAACAGGATTGAAACGAAAAAACAACCCACTAATTGGGAAAAAAATATTTGCAAGTCATATGTCTGACAAAGGGTTAATCTCCATAATATATAAAGAACTCACCCAACTCAACAACAAAAAATCAAACAACCCGATCAAAAAATGGGCAGGAGACATGAACAGACATTTCTCCAAAGAAGATATACGGATTGCCAACAGGCACATGAAAAGATGTTCATCATCGCTGTGCATCAGGGAAATGCAAATCAAAACTACACTAAGATATCACCTTAAACATATCACAATGGCAAAAATAACCAAAACAAGAAGTAACAAATGCTGGAGAGGTTGTGAAGAAAAAGGAACCCTCATCCCCTGCTGGTGGGCTTGCAAACTGGTGCAGCCACTATGGAAAACAGTATGGGGATTTCTCAAAAAATTAAAAATAGAGATACCATATGACTCAGCCATCCCACTACTGGGTATCTATCCTAAGAACCTGAAATCAGCAGTTCTAAAAGTCCCATGCACCCCTATGTTCATTGCAGCATTATTTACAATAGCCAAGACATGGAAACAACCTAAGTGCCCAGCAACTGACGATTGGATAAACAAGATATGGTATATATATATACAATGGAGTACTACTCAGCCATAAAAAAGGATAAAATCATCCCATTTACAACAACATGGGTGGACCTTGAGGGAATTATGTTAAGTGAAATAAGCCAGATAGAGAAAGACGAGCTCTGTATGACTCCACTCATAGGTGGGAGTTAAACATGTAGACAAAGAGAACAGATTAGTGGCTATGAGGGGAAAGGGGGGGGTACAAAGGGTGAAGGGGTGCACCTACAACATGACTGACAAACAATAATGTACAAGTGAAATTTCACAAGATTGTAACCTATCATAAAAATAAAAGACCCTAAAAATAGAACTACCATACGACCCAGCTCTCCCACTACTGGGTATCTACCCAAACAATTTGAAATCAACAATCCAATATAACATATGCACCCCTAGGTTCACTGCAGCACTATTCACAATAGCCAAGACACGGAAGCAATCCAAGTGCCCATCAACCAATGATTGGATAAAGAAGATGTGGTGTATATATATACAATGGCATACTACTCAGCCAGAAAAAAGACAAATTCATCCCATTTGCAATAACATGGAAGGACCTACAGGGAATTATGCTAAGTGAAATAAGCCAGACTGAGAAAGACAAACCCCAGGTGATTTCACTCATGTGGAATATGAACAAGTACTGGGGCAAAGAAAACAGTTCAGTGGTTACCAGGGGAAGGGGGTGGGGGCACAGGGGGTGAAGGGGAGCACTTATGTGGCGACAGTCAAGAAATAATGTACAACTGAAATCTCACATTGATGCAAACTATTATGAACTCAATTAAACAAACAAACAAAAAAAAGAAGCCTGGAGTTTTTCTCCAAAGAGCCTGGTTTCTCCTTCTGTGGGACAATTCTCTTCACTATCCAGGGACTCCGGGGTGTGGTGTCTCTTTGCCCTCTTCTCTCCCTTGGGGGCACATCTCTCCAGCTTTCCACCCCTGACTCCGACTCCGATGCATCTCGGCTGCTTCCATCCGATGCTGCTCCTTCTCCAGAAGATCTGGGGTACTCCACTTGGTGTGATGAGCTTTAAACTGATTATTTCTTGCCATTGGAACAGAGTTTCTTCTCGTCTTCCTTGTCTTACACCTCTCTTCATGTTCTTGACTCAATCTTCTGTCTTCAAAGCAGGGTTCCTGGGTAACCTGGGAAGGGGAAAGCCGCGCCTGCCTCCAATCTCCTAACTGTCCAGAGTAGGCGTATGGTGAAGTGCCCTGGGCTCGCAGACTTCCAGCAACGGCTGAGTGTCAATCACTGTGCTTCCAAAACAGGCGGCATACAGCGCTTACACAGAAGGGAGGGATCCTAGAAATACTGTGCAAGAGAAGCCAATGGGGCCAAGTGAGTTGTCAGTGAACAAAAAGACATCTCAGATGATTTCTTACAATGCCTGAATAGGTAGGAGAAGTGATCTGATCATCCGCAGTAACTAGAAATATAGGGACCAGCAAGGGAAACCCTTCAAATTTCCAAAGTTGGGTTTGTGGCACCTCAGGTGGCTCAAGGAGTGCTGCGATTGGAATAAAATTGATAGTATTCACTTTAACTTAAAAATAAACTCATAAGGCTATTTAAGAGAGAGAGAGAGAATGAAAAGTGGCTGTGAAATCAAATTAGTGGGAGAAGTTGTCACAACTCCATACAGGTTTGAGGCACAGTCCATCAGTCCGTGTGGAGTCCATTGGGTTGGGCTTGAGTTGCCAACCAGATGTGTGGCTGGACCAGGGGAAGGACGGGCCAGAGGAACACAGAAGGCTGTAGACTGGCAGAGAACTGGCCAAGAAGGGGAGTCCACCTTGAGGGACGCAAGAGGGGAAGAGCCTGAGGGTGGAGCTGGAGAGGTGGCTCCTCTCTCTGTGTGGACGGGTGAGAGCTAGCAGAAGCCTGGACGGGGTGGGCTGCTGGGTGAGAGTGTACGGTAAGGAGGGTTGGGGAGGGCTTCCCGGGTTGCTCCCCAGGTAGGAACGGGACTGTGGAGAGAGCTGAACTGTCCCCCCTCACACTCACGGCTGCTGTGCTGTGTTCTGATGCTGAGTCGTGAGCCCCAGGGCCCCCGCCTTACTGTCTGCAGCTAAGAGAACAAAATAGCACCCAGTGTTGTGCATTTGCTGACACATGCACTTTTCTTTTCCTAATGAGTGATTATATTTCCTTCTAGGAAAATCTGTATGGCCATACTAATACCATTTTAGCTTTAGAACATTTTGTAGGGCACATTTAAATCCTTGACTTTTAATACGGTTCTAGATCATATGGTTTTAATTACTAAGTTTTTATTCCCTAAATTTGACCAGAAATAATGTGATTTGCAAAGCAAACAAGCCAGTTAAAGTGGATTCAATGTACTGGTGGCCTGCTGCTTCTCCCACTAGTAAGTGCCGTTTCTGCTCCTGGGGCGCTGACAGCTCCCGACAGTGGGCTTGCTGGGACCCAGGAAAGCAGGAAATGGGCCAGAGAAGGCTGCCTTGGCAGCAAAGGGTCCTGTTGGGCAGGTTTGCACGGCAATCTTCAGATCAGGGCAGTGTGGGATGTGGTGACAGCACCCCAGACACATTGACAGACAGCCTCTAGGCAGCGTCTGGTCCAACCTGCACACATCTCCTCTGCTCACCATGGAGGTGTTGGCTAGGCCTTCTGCAGCTGGTTTGGAGGCCAAATTCCAGAGGCATTGTGCATGCCAAACACTGAGACGGCCTTGCAGCTAAGACTGCTCTAGAGCACAGGCAGTGGTGGCCACCAGCTCGCCCAGCAAGCCAACAATCTATCATTCTCTGCAAAACCTGGTGACCCAGCTTGGAACCCAGAGTAGGGTGATGGATGGTCAGTGCTGATGGACTTTTTGAAAGGAGGGAGCTGGTGTGATCAGAGCTGGTTCCTTGGAGCCTCTCACACATTCTGTGAAGCAAACAGGGCTGAGGTTCCTATCCCAGAGGAGGGTGCTTGGCTGAGGAATGGGAAGGGAGCACTGGCCAGGCCTGGTGATACCCAGATAGCACATGGCTCCCCCAGAGTTTCTTCCAGAGTGAAGGTGCTCACCCTTAGTAGGGAGAACCTAGGGCTGGACTCTGGCCTGGCCGTTGGGCCTTCCTTGAACTTGGTGGGGTCTAGACTTCAGATTCTGTGCCATCCTGAGAGGTAGTGTAGTAGCTGAGCAGTGAAAGCATGGACCCTGGTGCCCAATGGTCTGGATTTGAATTCTACTGCTGCCACTATTAGCTGTGTGGCACTGGGGAAGTCACTCACCCTCTCTGTGCACCTGTTTCCTCATCTGTAAAAGAGATATGATAATAATAGCATCTACCCCATAGAGTTGTGGTGAAGATCAAAGGCATGACATCCATAACGTGCTTACCACAGTCGCTGACAGATGGTAAGCCCTGCCAAATGTTAGCCAGTGGTACTGTCTTCCTCCAGGTCCCCACTGGGTCCTGACAGAGGGGAATCTGGCCACTGCGGCAGTAGTTGCTGGGTGGAGTGAAACACTGTGCACAAAGCAATCTGACTGTTTTTCTGTCCAGTCTGCCCTCGCTAGAATATGCGGCCCATGCTGATTGCCAGCCCCTCGAAGAGAGCCTGTGCCGGGGCAGGTACACAGCGGAGAAGGACAGTGGGTGCAGGAGTCTCCTTCGCAGCAGATGGCTCTGGAAAGGGCCCCAACATTCAAAAATTACTAACTTGGGTGCGAACACAGTTGGGTGACAGAGAGCAGGAGAGACCTGAGCAGGCTTCAGAGGTTCTACAGGACAGAGCGGAGAGCTGGCCTAGGAGTCAGGAGGCTGGGTTTTGAGAGGCCCTGCTGCTCCCTCGCTGTGGGGCCTCGGGTAGTCCCTGCCCCTTTCTGGGCCTCAGTGTCCTCTGGATGCCAAACAATGTAAGATGGAACCATGCTCTGCGCCCCCAGGGAGCTCCTTTCCCATCAGGGCCCAGAACACACATGGCACAGCAAAACAAGAGGGGAAGGGACGCACCCAGTTCCGAGGCTCGGGCTCACTGCTCTCAAGCTCAAGGTCAGGCTCAATTTCTGACAGCAATACTCACACACCGTTTCTGTGTCAATTATAGGAGCCAATTTCTCTGGCTTACTTTGTAAAATATATTTTCCCTACCCCCATTCCTAAATTTAAAACTTAAATTTGAAAAAGATATTTTGGAAAACAAGTACATTTTGACAGGAATGGTTTGAAATTGCCACAGGCAGAAACACACATGAATAGAGAGTGCTGTTTGGTTTGCTTCTGAGAATCACGGATTCCATGGAGAGGCAGCTCCGCTGGCCACTCTATCTGAAGTGCACGGACCAGGCCCTGTCGGAGAAAAGGATGAGCCAGGACTGGTCAAGTGGCTCGCCTGAGTTTAGGTTGTTAATTTTGCCACTCTGGCTTCCAGAAACCAGATCCCATCTTGGCAGCAATGGTGCTCCCATCCCTAACCGCTTGTCATCTTTGGGTAATCATGATATTAATGGCCAGGCTGGATGGTGACGCTGGCTTATGCACCTGCTGCCAAGCAGCCAGCCAGAGGTATTACCCAATTGAGTGGGGTTTTAGCAAGAGGAAACTTCAAAGACATGAACAATAATGCTGACTACCCAGCAAGGCAAGGAGTGGAACACCCCGAAGCACCAAACTGATTGTACCCACATTTCATAGAAACTGATATCCAAGGGAAGCTGCATCCGGGTGGGGAAAGTGTCAGACCAGTAGCTCAGCAGGCCAGCCAAAGTCCCGGTGGAGCTCCTCAAGGCAAGAGGCAGTTCCGCAGCGCACCTTCCCTCTTGGAGCACCCCATAGCACCTCCACAAAAGAGGCTGTCCGGCCCCTTCCAGGACTGACGGGAGCTCCCAACTCTATAGCCATCTTCTCCACCAACTTCCACCTCCATCCTATTTCCTTTCTCCATCACGAGTTAGCATACTTAACAAGTGGAGAGCAGCATATACAAGTGGCTTATAGATTGTGGCAAGCTAGCAGAGAAGCACTCGAAAACAGCTCGTGCAACCAAATGCCAATGTTTGAGTAAACCGCCACCCCAGGCCTGACTCCCCCGCACTGGCCCGCAAGTCGAGCTACTCAGTGCTTCCATTTGCAGACATAAACATCCACTTAGGACTTCTGGAAACACCATGGAAGCCAACATTTGGACTTAAGTAATGCTAACAGGGCTGCATAATCAGTAAATTCACTCTTCTGCTGTGTGCCTTTGCAATACTCTTAAGGAAGAATGCACTGGAGTCTTACAGATAAAAGTTGACAGGGAAGTAAGTTATGAGGACACAGAAAAATTGGATTTTAAGCAAAAAATATTGTACTCTGCAGATAAAGAGAGCAGAGATTTTTCCCCCCTTATCTGAAAACGGATCCTTTGCAGAATTGCTGAGATGGAAGTAATTATCAAGAACTGAGAACATTAATCAAGAAAAACCTGTTCTTTTCTTTATCCAAAACTGTGTAGATGGAAGAGCCAAGAGACTGAAAATGAAATTAACTGGGACCACACGGAACATTTAGTTTTCTCCCCCGAAACCCTTCTGATGTTTCACATTTTCCCAGATACAGTATAGGTTGCCCCAGCTCCCACCTTCTCTCCCTGTGGTGTGCTGGCAAATGCTTAACAAGCGGCTCTCCACTTAAAAAAGCTTTGTTGCAGGACTTGATGACTTCTGTTGTAAATACTTTTACTGTGGCTGATTTCAACCTATCAACATGATGTCAACCAGCTGGCAAAATTTCTGAAAATGTAACAATTGGCTTTTGGGAGCTGGTATGAGCCAGCTCCAGCACACCACTGCCCCCTCCCCTGTCTGTGTGTGTCCTGTGTCTTCTACTCTAGGAACATAGAGATGGCAAACACATAAATCACCAAAGAAGAAGGCAGATTGCTAAAATAATCACACACATGCTCCCTTTTGGTTTATAAACTCTTTCCCTAATAAGAATAATTTTAGCTATCTTTATTAAGGGCTAACACAGTACCAGGATGTTTTACAAGCATTATTTTATTTAAGCCTCACGTCAACACTAAGAGGCAGGTACTATTATCATTCTCCTTTCACAGAGGAGAAAACTGATGTTCAGAGAGGTTCGGCAACTCACCCAAAGTCACACAGCTCATAAGTCCGGGAGCTAGGACTGGCACCTAAGTGTAACTGAACTCCATGGGTCCATCGCTTGGTGAGTGTGGAGCCAAAAAGCACAACCAAAGCTGAACTGGGTGAAGAAAAAAGATTATTGCTTGCACAAGCAATGGAGAACACCGGAGATAGCTCCTAAAGTCCTGACACCCCAGTTTAGTGCAGGTGGAGGTTTTATACACCAGAGTGCAGAGGATATGCTACAGCTGTGTAACAGACCGATCAGGGCGCATGTGCAGGCCGTTACACAGCAAATTCAATGCTATTACATAATGGCTTCAATGCAACATGCCATTTAGAGATGGAGCAATTTGCAGGGGTCCTGCTGCAACGTGTAAGTTTCACTGTAGGATGGCAACATCTGCAAAAACAAGGACATCGACCTCTAAAAAAGAGCACATTTAGTTTTCTCCTTGTCTGGAAAATATTTGACAGACTATGTTTAGTTTTGGATCAGATTTTCATTAACCCTTTAGTTGCCTAGTTTCTGGTCACATAAGTTACCTGGTTGTGCTTTGACAGTAAGAAGAAAATACAGCATGAAAAGTTGTAAGGTCAACAGTTTGACTTAGCTGGAAATCAGAGAAAAAAAATCCCAACCAATTAGATAGTTTCCGTGTTGTCTTAGCAGGGGCTCTTAACCTAGGGCTCACGGAGAGAATTCAGAGTCTCTAAACGCAAATGGGGAAAAAACTACACTTCTATCTTCACTAACCTCTAACTGAAATTTAGCATTTCCTTCAATTATGAATTTTGGCAGCAGACCACAGTAATATTTACAGAACTTGTGACTTCAGTGCCAAGAAAAATGGCAGATATTTTTATTTCACATTACGATCATAGCAGGAATCTCCAATTATCACTACCTTGAAATTACAGTCGTTATCAGGCCTACTGCTAGATCTTAATGTTACGAAGCACTTGCATAAATATATCACAAATTTGTTTTGTTAATATAACTATTTTGAGAACTATTTCAATCTAATTGGTATCCTTTGTGATCCACTGTTTTATTTTGTGCATTTAAAAACATTTTTTTCTGTGTGAGAAAGGTCCCTAAGTTTCACCGGAAAGCCAAGGGTATCCACAGCACAAAAAGGGTTAAGAATCCCGGCCTTCGACAATAATTTCACCAGCACCCAGTACTGATTCACTTCCCTTCCAGAAGCTGTGAGGACCAGCTCGGCCCCACAGAACTCAGAAGCCACTCATCAGAACTGCTGTAAGGATCCCAGAATCTACACCTCCCCGGCCCCGTGTCCAGGTATAAAGAGCCTTTTGATAGCTAGTCAGAGAGGTTCTCCTGAGAGCTCTGTCTGGTTTCCAGAAACAGGCATGCTTGTTTATTTAGGATGTCTGGGCCCATTCGGATAGAGGCCATGCCCACGGCCTGTAATCGTCGATGGGCACTCCAACATTTTTCCCCTGTGAGACAGCTTGGGATCATGAGTCAGACCTTCCTGGGAAATGGCTGAGAAGTAGCTTTCGGAGACGAAAATGAAGTGGAGTTGGTGACTGAAGGAGGGGCGGGGGAGAGGCTGAGTCAGACCCCTGTCCACTCTTCCAGGCTATCCTAGAAGCCCTGCTCCATGGAAAAGCAGCACTGTCCGGCCCTCTCAGGGTGAGTTGTTCCAAGGTGGCTCTGCTCCTCTGCCTGCATCTCTCTTGGTGGGGCCCCAAACCCAGCCAATGTCTACCACAGAGAAATTCTAGAACAAATGTGTTACTATCTTGATGGAAAAATACTAACCGGGTGGATCTTCCAGGGAATATAGGACCCACCTCCTCTTGGCTTGAGCATCAAAGCATCACATAGGCACCCAGCGGATCCCGGGGCACCTATATTTGAACAGACTAAGGAAGGACAGCTGTGCTTTGGGATTTGGAGGAGTTCAGTTGGGCAGCACTTGTTTTTGGTCATTTTGACCCAGGCTTTGTGAGGTGATGGAGGTCCGAGGGCAGCATGCCTTTCCTTCCTGACTTGCATGCTTGGATTTCATCTTGCTGGAGAAGGACGTTCCTGCTCGAATTCTTTTTCTTCTTAACAGCTCTGCCACTCCCTGGCAGTGTGACAGGAAGCAAGGACTATACCATTCCTGTGCCTAAGTGTCCTCCTTTGTAAAGTGGAGGCAGCGATAACAGAATCTACCCAACAGGTGCTGCGAGGCTTAAAAAACAAGCCCCCAAGGCTGGCCCCATGTCCTAGTGGCTGAGTTCCGTGTGTTCTGCTTCAGTGGCCCGGGTTTGGTTCCCGGGCTCAGACCTACACCACTCGTTAGTGGCCAGGCTGTGGCGGCGACCCACTTACAAAACTGGGGAAGACTGGCACAGATGTTAGCTCAGGGCAAACCTTATTCAAGCAAAAAGAAGAAGATTGGCAATAGATGTTAGCTCAGGACCAATCTTGCTCAGCAAAACAATAAAAGATAATTTAAAAAAAGAGCCCCTGAGTGTAGTCCTGAGGACCATGTCCAATCCAGAGTGAGCCCTCGGTAAGGATCAGCTTGCCCCTGCTCCTCTTAGCATGATATGAAAGGCACCCAGCACACATGCCTGGCTAAGAGGGCAGGCCCAATTAATGTTCACATCTTTCTCTTCCTCCTCATCCCATCGCTTGCCACCAAAGGATGGCCAGAGGAGACTGCACCTCACCAGGGCAGGAAAGACACCATTACGTGCTTCTCGTAGAAATTTCTGAGATGCAGAGATGAGAGATTTGATACAAAATTTCTTCAACAAACTCCCTTTTGCAACTCAAGGTCTAGGATGAAGCCCTGGAGCTGGGCTCAGGTTCTAACCCTTGGAGCTGAGTACTGGAAGAAACTCAGATACCACCTAGTCTTAGCCACATCCTGTACATGGGGAAACTGAGGCTCTGGGATGGGAGCAGCCCTGCTGCTCTGGCAAAGCCAGCCCTAGAACAGAAGTCTCCTGCCTCAAGGTCTGGCAGTCCCTAGACACTATCCGAACACAACCCCTGAGAGCAGCAGATGGATGCCCGGCACAAAGACCTCTGTCTGGCAGGGGATTTCTCTGAGAAGGCACAGTATCCCCCAGGTCCCCTCCCCACCTTGCCTCTCTCTGATCGGCCTTTAAAGAGATAACAGGACAAACAAGAAGGGCCATACAAACAGTAAGTGCTCAAAGGGTGGAAAACAGGTACTGTCACAAACGCCCTCGCTTCCTGGCTTATCCCAAGTTACACGCTAAGTGTACGCTGCCCCACTGCAATGGGCTCCCAGACCCAGGCAGTAACATGGCCGCGCAGGTGGGTTCCGGGGCCTACAAGTGAGCCTCATTCATTCTCCAGAGGGTTTCCATTTCTCCAGCAGGCAGCCCGGAGAAAGGCTCTGAACACCTGGCTGTGCCCTCCCTTCCCTCAGCCTCCGGCAGTTCTCAGTCTTCCCTTCAAAGGGGCCAGTCTCACGTCTGCTGACGTTCCCCATTCTCTGAGCTTTGTCCCCATCCAGTTTTCCCTTTCCCACCTGCCCCCCTTCCAATCTTGCTTCATGCTATAGACCAAGGGTTATTTCCGGATTCAGCCCAACGTCTAACTTGCTGCAGAACATGTCTGAAAACCCACCTCCCTCTGCCAACCGCGTAGAAAGCCATGGATTTTAAAAATCACACCAGCATGGAATGTAATATTGTACAACTACTTTCAAAAAACAGTTTGGGAATCTCTTTAAAAGTTAAACATACACCTTATGACCCAAGCACTCTCTCTCTGGGCATTCACCTAAGAGAAACCTAAGAGTATGTCCATATCAATGCTTGTTCGCTTATGTTAACAGCCAAATCCGGAAACAACCCAAATGCCCATCAACAGGTGGATGGATAAATAAATCCATACAACAGAATACTCAGCAACAAAAACGAATGAACAATTGATACCCACCGCCTGACTGGATCTCAGTCATTATGCTGAATGAAAGAAGCCAGACCACGAGAGTCCCTATTCTATGATTCCATTTATACAAAGCTCTAGAAAATGAAAACTACTCAGGATTGACAGAAGACAGATCCGCGGTAGCCTGTGGATGGTGGAGAGGGCCAAAAGGGAGGGATTACCCAGGGGCATAAGGAAACTTTAGGGGGTGATGGGCGTATTCATTATCTTGACTGTGGTGATGGTGTTTACATGTATCAAAACTGATCAAATTGTACTTTAAATATGTGCAGTTTATTGTATGTCAAGGATAGCTCAACAAAGCGGTGAAAAAATCCCACCAGCAGCTCCGTTTTCAGCTCGTGGTAATATCCCAGAGACTCGGAGGATGGGAATATGGACCATTTTTGACATTTCATCTGATGCATTGATGCGCTTTGCTCATTGTTCTCATGGGCCTGTGCCTTCTCAGCTTTCTGGATGAAGGTCTCCGGTGTATTTTCCCTTGAACTTTCTGGAAGGCTCCCACGAAGCCACAGCCTAAGGAGAAGCTGTTGTGGAGGAAACGGCTCTTTAAAATCACAACCATTTGAAGCGACCCTTCAGTAGTGATGGAGTGAGTGCAGGGGGCTCACGTCCTGACATTTCTATTTTACCCTTTTCTACCACAGGGTGCAGTTGATCCACCTAGAAGTCAGATGGGAGCGTGAAATGTCCAACCACGTGGGCGGCCCGAGGCGCCTCTTGGGAGGGCCAGGCTACTTTGTTCTTTATTCCGTGAGGACACACGCAAGCGAACATCTGCTCCCTTGGGCTCTCTGCGCTGCCTGCGGCTTACGTAAAGGTGGCGAGACTAGCCTGCCCTCCTCAGAGCCCAGAAAGGATTACTGATCTCCAAATTTTCCGAAACCAAGTAATAAAATATGGTTTCAAGCCTGCAATGACTTTGTTTATTGAGGTAGAAATCACATAACATAAAGTTAGCCATTTTATTCTAAAGTCTCCAATTCAGTGGCATTTAGTACCATCACAGTGCTATGCACCGTACGCTCCACGTAGTTCTAAAACATTCCCATCACCCCAAAAGGAAACGTTGTACCCATTAGCAGTCACTCCCCATTCCCTACTCCCCATCCCGGCTCCTGGCAACCACTAATCTGCTTGCTGTCTCTATGGATTTACCTGTTCTGGACATTGCATATAAATGGGATCATACAACATGTGCTCATTTGTGTCCGGCTTCTTTTCTTAGCACAATGTCTTGGAGATTCCATGTTGCAGCATCAGTATTTCATTCCTTTTCTCGGCTGAAGAATATTCCAGTGTGTGGATAGCAACAACTTTTAATATCTTTGCCTTTTTTCTGCTTTCTAAATCAACATCCTCCGACTGGAACACATACTAGTTGAAGTGTCTGTAACTGTCACAAATAAGGCATGAGGTGAGGTATGCTGACGGAGAGCAGGGAAGAACATTCATCTGGGAGGTCTGGGTTCTAACCTCCCCGGAAAACTTCCAATCTGTGACCAGGCGGTAGCCACTTAAGCCACAAGGCAGAATGAATTTGTAGATCTCTTGGGCCACCATCCTGTTTCTCTGACAATAACATATGACAACTTCTGAGCAACACCCAGTAATTTTTTTTAATGAGACTCTCTTCAGAGAGCAATGGGGCAAGCTGAGTTAGAAATATAAGATGATCTCTTTCCAAGCCACCAATACAGCTGCTGCCAAATTTTTACACCACGAATGTCCCCTCACAAACTCCCTCAATAGTCCCTGAGAGCCAGTTCAATTGTTCTTTCATACCATTTGTATTAGTTTTCCGTAACGAATTACCACAAACCAAGTGGCTTGAAACAACAGAAATGTACTCTCTCATAGTTTTGGAAGCCAGAAGTTTGAAATCCAGGTGTCAGCAGGGTTGGTTCCTTCCAGAGGCTCTGAGGGAGAAGCTGTTCCAGGCCTTTCTTCCACCTTCTGGTGCTGCTGGCAGTCCTTGGCATTCCTTGGCTTGTAGATGCGTCGCTTCATCTCTGTCTCCATCTTCACATGGCCTTCTCCCTGTGTCTGTGTCTACATTTACCTCTGCTTCTAAGGACACCAGTCACACCGGATTAGGGCCCACCCTAATGACCTTTTCTTAACTTGATTACATCGGCGAAGACCCTATTTCTCAGTAGTCACATTCATAGGTTGTGGGGGTTAGGACTCCAACACAGCTTTTTGCGGGGGGGGACACATTTCAACCCACAACACTATTCAAAAGCCTCTGAGTTGAACACCTTCCACAGTTGTTAATAACAGTATTTCTATCCCAGATTCTAGCCCACATCTCTGTATGAGTGACGTATCAGTCAGGCCTGTCTGTGGAGTAATAGCCATCTGTTGATCCTACCTCTCAACCGCCTGTCAGGTCTGTCTCCTTCCGCTGCCCTGGTTTATCCTCAGCATCTTTCCCCTGGACTCTTGCCACAGCTTTCTGCCAGGGGACCTCCCCTGACTCCAGTCTCTGCTTCCCACTTTGTCCTCTACACTGCAGTCAGAGTGATCTCTCCAAAACACTGATCTGACCGTCTTCTCTGCTCAAAAATATGGATGGAGCCGCATTCCCTCCAGGGAAAGCGCCAAAGCACAGCCTTTATAGTCCTCCACACTTGGCGGCCCCTCCCTGGCCTGCCTTCAGCCCTCTGCACCCCCTGCTGCTCCCAAACTCACCACCCCAGGGCCTAAGCAAAGGCTTAGCTGCTTGGGGGATGCTCTCTGCCATGCATGACCTCTTCTTCATTGCAAGTGACCTCTGGGCCATACATCTTCCTCCTTTCCCTGAACCTGAAATATCACTTGGTTTGGACCTTTCTGGCACCCATCCATCTACCCCTCATTAGAGCTTAATCTGGGCTGGGCACTGGGCTTGGTGTTCAGAGGGAAAGGTTGACCTATGACACATGGCAGGTGGTGCTGGACACCAAAATAGAAGATCTTGAGGGTTGTAAAACTGAATAAAGGAAACCTCATTTTAAAGGGAGCTGGGTGGCCAGGAGGAGGAGCTCTCAGGCACTACCACACCATATCAATTTCAGGAAGAATGGTCAATTCCAGACCCCAACAGGAAAACATGTATATTGCATCTCCTCCCCAAGAAACTGACTACCTCAGCAACTCAGCCAATGAGAAACTGTCAGCACCCTGAACTCTTGCCTTCTACCAATGCACTTTTGTTCAAAACAACCCCTCTCAACTTCCTCGTTTTTCTCTATAAAATAGCCTTCCGCTCCTTTGCTTGCGGGACTTGCGGGTGGCTTTTGCTATAGCTTACTTGTCCTGAATTGCAATTCCTCTGCTATTCCTGAATAGACGCATTTTCCTGGTAAAACAACTTGCTGTTCTGTTTTTTAGGATGACAGGGTGATAAAACTTGAGCTGACTGTAAGCTCCTGCAGGGCACAGAGCATACCTCACCAACGTTCCATACTCAGTGCTTAAGTACAGTACCTATCACAGAGCAGGTGCTCAGGAAATGTTTGTGGAATGACTGCTAACCAAGGAGACTGGAGAAAGCTTTCCAGACAAGTGACATATGAGTGTAACCCTAATGAGTGAATAGGATTCTGATAAGGAAACAGCGGAAGATACAAAGATGGATCCAAGACAGTGCCTGCTATAAAGGAACCAACCTTCTGGAAATAATCATACTACAAGGCTGCAAGCAACGCATACCTTCAGAAAACAGAAATATCCTATGGGGGTTCGTGGAGGAAGCAGCATTTCTATAGCTCGCTTTGTACTTATGCTCATTGATGTTATATTTATTTGTTGGCCTCTTTCTTCCACTAGCCCAGAAACTCCCTGATGGCAGCATATAGTCAAGGGGGCAGGATGTCCATTACTGAGTCCACATGGGAAATGCCCTGGTGTAATAATCACTGACAGCCTTCCTACTACAGATGCCGGTGCTGCCAGCTCTCTTTACCTCCACTGGGAGAGCAGGAAAGAAGGCATATCCACAGCTAATGTTGATATGGGTCTTTGGAAAGCTAATGTACTCTCGTGCCTCCCTCCACTGCCTCCTTCTCTTCCTCCTCATCCTCCTTTTCCTTCTTCTTTACCTCTCCTTCTTCCTCTTTCCCCTCAGAGTATCTGGACATGATGTGGGAGAGGGCGGCTGGGGTCAGCTCGGAACATGCCCTGGATGTTAGCAAAGAAGTATGGCCTTCAGTCTGGATGTACTGGAACATGGCAGAGCCATGGCCAGAAGTGCGTTGTAGGAGAGCCGCATCAGAAGTCCACAAAGAGATGGGAAAGAACCGTTGTAAGCTGGGGCAACAGGCCAGGGAAGGGTCATGGGTTTGAGGTGGGTGCTGAACAAGCACAGGTGATGATGTTAGAAAGGAGGTGATGAATTTGAATTCCTATTTCAAATTCATACCGTAGGACATTTCGGGTTCTGACCAAGATGGAGTAAGCCCCATTCCTCCCAGGTTCCCCCTCTTACAACTAAAAAGCCCTTGCATATTGCCCAACAATGTGAGTATGCTTAACAATACTCAACTGTAAACTTACAAATGGTCAAGATGATAAATTTCACATTATGTATATTTTATCACAATTAGAAATGTTTTAAAAAGCAAACTGCAGAAACAAACAAAACCTGGTCATGACAGAGCAAACAAGCCTAAGAAGACTTTAGAAGGTATAAAGAAAAGGCAGTCAACCCAGGGACCTAGAGACTTGAGGAACAGCACAGCAGTAAGTTCCCTGGGTTTCCTTATTGTCGCTCATATGTCCTTGACAGGATGCTGCACAAGTTTCCAACCTGGAACCGCCAACAGGTACAGGCAAATAAAACCCTCCAATAAAAGCCTTTTCCCCCTAGTCAAAGGACTCTAGAAGGCAGCCTAAATGACAGAAGACTTTCTTAAAAATCTTTGCCTTATTCCAGCCAACACCAAAAGAAAACCATCACTGTCCTGTGGTTTCAGCCAGGCCAAATTGATGTTCCACCTCACCCCATCCCCTGGCCCCATGTAAGCAGATGGTCGTGCTGATTGCTCCAGAGGTGGAGATGTCAGGGCTCCAAGAAT
Source organism: Equus caballus (assembly GCF_041296265.1). Classification (NCBI taxonomy): domain Eukaryota; kingdom Metazoa; phylum Chordata; class Mammalia; order Perissodactyla; family Equidae; genus Equus; species Equus caballus. The sequence continues at coordinate 141,358,267 of NC_091715.1, read as the reverse complement.
GCTTCCATTCTCCCACCAGGGTAGTGTCAGCAATGTCCAGAGAGAAGCTGAGCTTCCACCTCCACCTGCAGACTTAAGGAAGTGGTATGAGATGGAGCTGATCAGTACTAGACTTGAACAAGCACTCTCCTCCCCAGGGATCAGTGAGGTCGAATGGGAAGCTTAACTTCTACCCTCACTCAGCATCAATGAAACTGAACATGGTCTTGCGAGTTGCGGCTAGTCAGCACTCCACGTTCTACGCAATCACGGGTGCTAGTTAGAAAGGACCAGTGGGGAGCTGAACCTTCACATCCCCAACTGGCAGCAACAAGACTGAATGAAGCAGAGTGAAGCAGGGCTAGACTGCACCCTCGTGTTGTCCCCCAACCCCCGCCAGCCAGATGTCAGCTGGAGCCATCAGGGATCTGAGATTCTGCCCTCACTTTGCAGCAAAATGGCAATGTGGGTCAGCTCTCCACTTCTCCCTTCCCCAGCAGGGCCTAATGGGAAGCTGAGCTTACACCCACTCAGAGGCATCAAGGCAAGGTAAGTCAGTGCTCCACTTTCCCCAGGAAAGTGTCTGCAGAGCCAAGGGGGAGCTAAACTTCCACCCCACCCATCAACAATAAGGCCATATCAGTCAGCTCTCTACTTCTGCTAGTGGGACCCAGCAAGAAACTGAACATACATACCCACCCACTCACATTGCACCTTAACAGGGAGACAGTTTGCTAAAAAGTAAGACTGTATACCATCCAAAGTCTCATAATATAATATGCAAAATGTCTAGGATATAATTTAAAAATCACTCATCGTACCAAGAACAAGGAAAATGACAACATATATGACTAAAGGTGATCAACAGATACCAAGACCAAGATGATTCAGCTATTGGAATTATTCAGCAAGAATTTTAAAGCAGTGATCATAAAAATGTCCAACAAGCAAAGAGCATTTGTAAATACTCTTGAAACAAATTAACAAAATAGAAAAATCTCAGCAATGAAATAGAAATTACAATGAAGAAGCAAATGGAAATTATTTAACTGAAAAAAACACTAACAAAAATGAAACAACTCACTGAATGGGTCAGTTTGTAGAGCGGAGATGAAAGAAGATAGAATTGGTAAACTTGAGGACATATGAATAGAATTCAGTCCATCTGAACAACAGAGAGAAAATAAACTAAAAAAGAAGAGGAAGAGGAGGAGACCGAGGAGGTGGAAGAGGCCCTCAGGGACCTGCTGGACAACTACAAAACATCCAACATTTGTATCATTGGAGGCCCAGAAGAAGAAAAAGTGAGATTGAAAAATTAGGCAAAGAAATAATGGCTGAAAATTTTCAAAAATTGGCAAAGTCACAAACCTACAGACTCAAGAACCTGAGATAATCCCAAACAGAAAAAATGCAAAGAAATCCATGCCAAGACACTTCATAATTAAACTTTGGAAAACTAAAACACACATAAAACAATCTTGAGAACAATCAGACAATAATGACACATTACTTACAGAGAACAATCAATCCAAATGACAGGGGATTTCTTTTCAGGAACCATGAGGTGCAGAAGGAAATGGCATAACATTTCTCAAGTGCTGAAAGAAAAGAACTGTCAACTCCAAATTATGTATCTGGCAAAAAATATCCTTCAGGAACAAAGGGAATAAAATAAATCTAGGCTTTTGCAGATGAGGGAAAACTAAGAGATGTCACTAAGAATCTCACCTTTAAAGAATGGCTAAACGAAGTTATCTAAGCAGAAAGGAAACGGTAACAGAAAAAGACTTGAAACTTCATAAAGGAAAAAAGAGATGCAGAATAGGTAAAAACAGTGATAAGTACAATAAACTATTCTCCTCACAAGATTCTTAAATCATATTTGATGGATGAAGCAAAAACTGTAACACCATCTCATCTGATACTCGATGTAAATAGAAGAAATGGTTAAGACAATTATATTTAAAAAGTGGGGAGGTTAAAGGGATCTAAATGGAAGTAAGATTGCTACACTCTACTCAAAGTAATGAGATGTAGACTGTAGACTGTGATAAATTACTTATGTATACTGCTATTGGAGTAACCCTAGGTAATTACTAGAGCAACCACAAAGAAAACTATACAATATGATATACTCAAAAACACTAAATATAAATGAAGATGAAATCCTAAAATATGTGCAAGTAACCCACAGGAATGCAAGAAAAGAGAAAGAGAGGAACAAAAACCAGAGGAAGCAAACAGAAAACAAATAATAAAACAGCACACTTAAGCTGGAACGTATCAACAATTACCTTACACTTATATGGTGTAAGCATACCAATTAGAAGACAGAGATTGGCAGAGTAGATTTTTTAAAAGATGACCCAACTATATTCTATCTATAGGATACTCCAAATACAACAGCACAGATAGGTTGAAAGTAAAAGGATAGAAAAAGACACACCACACAAATATTAATTCAAAAAAACATTAGCAGCTATATTAATATCAGGAAAGGACTTCAGAGCAAAGAAAATTATTGGAGACAGACAAATATTACATAATGATAAAAGAATCAATCCACTAATGAGGCATAAGGATCCTAAATGTGTATGCACCAAACAGCAGAGTCTCAAAACACATGAAGCAAAAACTGAGGGAGCTAAAAGGAGACACAGACAAATCTGCATTATAGTTGGGGACTTCACACACCACTCTGAGTAACAGATACAACCACTAGTCAGCATCAACAAAGATGAACTCAAGAATAATTCATCAGGGGCCGGCCCGTGGCCGAGTGGTTAAGTTTGCACGCTCCACTTCAGTGGCCCAGGGTTTCGCTCGTTTGGATCCTGGGCGTGGACATAGCACCACTTGTCAGGTCATGCTAAGGTGGTGTCCCACATGCCACAACTAGAAGGACCCACAACTAAAATATACAACTATGTACTGGGGGGATTTGGGAAGAAAAAGCAGGGAACAAAAAAGATTGGCAACTGTTGTTAGTTCAGGTGCCAATCTTTAAAAAAAAAGAATACTTCATCAATTAACAGGATCTAGATAACATTTATAGAACACCCCACCCAACAACAGCAGATTACACATTTGTTTCAGGTGCCCATAGAACATATACCAAGATAGACCATATACCAAGATAGACCATATCCTGGGCCGTAAAACACACCTCAACAAATTTAAAAGAATACAAACCATACTGAGTATGTTCTTTAACCACAATGGAATTAAGCTAGAAATCAATAAGAGAAAGAAATCACGAAAATCTCCAAACACTTGGAAATTAAACAACACACTTCTAAATAATCCATGGATCAAAGAGAAAGTCTCAAAGGAAATAAAAAATGCACTGAACGGAATTAAAATGAAAACAACTTATAAAAATGTGTGGGACACAGCTAAAGCAGTGCTGAGAGGGAAATGCATAGCACCAAACACGTACATTAAAAAAGAGAAAAGGTCTCAAATTAGTATCTAAGCTAAATCGATAATCTAAGCTTACACCTAAAGAATCTAGGACAAGAAGTTCAGAATAAACCAAAAGTAGCAGAAGGTAAGAAATAAATAAAGATAAGATAAGAAACCAAGAAAATTGAGAACAGAAAAACAATATAGAAAAATCAATGAACAAAAAGCTACTTCTTTGAAAAGATCAGTAAAATTGACCTTGAGCAAGAATAACGGGGCTTTGGAAAGAAAAAAAAAAAAGGAAGATTGGCAACAGATGCTAGCTCAGGGTGAATCCTTCCCTGCAAAAAAGGAAACAAGAAAAAAGAAATAAATCTTATGCTTATGTTCAATTGATTTTTGAGAAGCCAAGACAAAGTAATAGTCTTTTTAACAAATGGTGTTGTGACAACTCGATATCTACATACAAAAGAATGATATCAGACCCCTCTTTCACAATATACAAAAATTAACTCAAAATAGAAGACAGACGTAAATGTAAGAATTAAAACTATCAAACTCTTAAAAGAAACATAGGAGCAAATCTTTGTGACCTTGAATTAGACAATGGTTTTTTGGATATGGCACCAAAAGCACACGTGATAAAAGAAAAACTAGATAAATTATACTTCATTGAAATTTAAACTTTTGTGCTACAAATAATACCATCAAGAAGGTGGCAAAATGACCCAGAGAATGGGAGAAAACATTTGCAATTCATATATCTGAATAAAGGTTAGGTATTCAGAATATATAAAGAACACTTAGAACTCAACAATAGAAAGACAAAAAACCCAATTTAAAAAACGAGCAAAGGATCTAAAGAAATATTTCTCCAAAAAAGGTATATGAATGGTCAATAAGCACACAAAAAGATGCTCAACATCAGTGGCTATAATCAAAAAGACAGAAAACTACAAGCGCTGGTGAGGATGTGGAGAAATTGGAAGCCTTATATATTGTTGGTGAGATTATAAAATGGTGCAACTACTTTGCAAAAAAGTTTGGCAGTTCCTCAAAATGTTAAATATAGAATTACCATATGACCCAGAAATTTCACTTCTAGGTATAAACTCAAGAGAAATGAAAGCTATGTCTACACACAGAGTTGTACACAAATGCTCATAGAAGCATTATTCGTAAGTCAGAAAGTGGTCACAACCCAAATTTCTGTCCACTGGCAAATGGATAAACAGAATGTGGTATATCCATACAATGGACTATTATTTGGCAACAAAAAGGAATCAAGTACTAACACATGCTAAAACCTGGATGAAACTTGAAAATATTATGCTAGGGGAAAGAAGTCAGTCACAAAAGGCTACCTATTCTATGACTCCATTTATAGGAATGACCGGAATAGGTAAATCCACAGAGACTAAAAACAGATTAATGATTGCCAGGCGCTTAGCATAAAGGAGAATGGGAACCGGTTGCTAATGGGTATGTGATTTCTTTTCGGGGTAACTAAAATGTTCTGAAATTAGATACTGGTGATTGTTGCACAACTCTGTGAACATACTAAAAACCAGTGAATTGAACACTTTTAAATTATATCAATAAACCTGTTTAAAAACACAATACCATTTACACTTGCTCCAAAGAAAATACAATTCTTTAGATATTAAATCTAAGAAAATGTGTATAGGATTTATATCCAGAAAATTACAAAATGCTTACAAAAGAAATAAAGATCCATGGGCCGGCCCCATGGCCAAATGGTTCAGTTCACGCACTTTGCTTCAGCTGCCCGGGGTTTTGCCAGTTTGGGTCCTGTACACGGCACCGCTCATCAGGCCATGCTGAGGCGGCATCTCACATAGCACAACCAGAAGGACCCACAATTAGAATATACAACTATGTACTTGGGGTTTTGGGGAGAAGAAGGAAAAAAAATTGGCAACAGATGTTAGCTCAGGTGCCAATCTTTAAAAAAGAACAAAAGAAGAATACAATGGGAGGAGTCACTCTACCAGATACTAATGTTTACTATAGCAACATTAATCAGGACTGTGTGATATTGGCAGAGGGACAGGCACATAGATCAATGGAGCAAAAATAGACCCACGCAAAGATGCCCCACTAATTTTTGACAAAAGCATAAAAGCAATCCAATGGAGAAGGGATAGCCCTTTCAACAAATGATGCTAGAGTAATTGGACATGTATGGGCAAAAAAAAAAAAAAAAAACCTCGATCTAAATCTCACACCTTATACAAAAATTTACTCAAAATAAATCACAGTCTTAAATGTAAAATGGACAGCCATAACACTTAAAAAAAAAAAAGGAGAAAATCATTGGGACCTAGGGCTTGATGCAGAGTTCTTAGACTCAACAATCAAAGTATGGTCCATAAAACAATCCTTCTGCAAAAGAACCTGTTAAGAGGATGAAAAGGCAAGGTACAGACTGGGAGAAAATATTTTCAAATTACTTTTCAGACAATGGACAAGTATGTAAAATAAGTAAAGAAATCTCAAAATTCAATGGTAAAAACAAAACAAAACAAAAATCACACAAATAGTCCAATTAGAAAGTGGATCAACGTCGTGAACAGATGTTTCACTGAAGAGAACATACAGACGGCAAATAAGCTCAAGAAAAGATGTTCAACATCATTAGGCATTAGGGAAATGCAAACCAAAACGACAACGAGATATCACCACGCACCTATCAGAAAGGACCCCTCATACACTGCGCTACGCCACAGCCAGAATTATGCTGAGTGAAAAAAGCCAATCTCAAGAGGTCACCTATTGTATAATTTGATTTATATAACATGCCAAAATGTAGAAGTGAAGAACAGATTAGTGGTTGCCATGGGTTCCGTTTGGGACTTGGGGTGGGGCAGGGTGGGAGGGAGGTGGGTTTGGTTATAAAAAGGCAACTTGGAGGATCTTTGAGGTGATGGAACTGCTCTTTATCCTCACCATAGTAATGGTTACACGAATCTACATATTTGATAAAACTGCTTTGAGTTAAATACACACACACACACACACACGAACACACGTACACAAATAAGTGCATGTAAAATTGGTGACATTTGGATCAAGTGGATGGATTGTATTAATGTCAGTGTCCTGGTTGTGATATTGTATTATAGTTATGCAAGATGTTACTATTGGGGGAAACTGGGTGAAGGTACACGGGATCTCTGTTGTATTATTTCCTGAAACTGCATGTGAATTACAATTCTCTCAAAATAAAAGGTTTCAAACATCATGCTGTAACTCTTCTACAATTAAAACAGCGTGGTATTGGAGAAAGAACCAACAAATCGAACAGGGGGACAGGATCCACATCTAGAAATAGACTCAAGTATATGTGGAAATTGAATATATGATAAAGGTGACATTTCAAATCACTGGGGCAAAGATGGACGTTTTAAAAAATGGGGTTGTGATAACTGAGTAGCCATTTGAAAATATGGAAAGAGCCATACCGTATAACCATCCACAAGAATAAACTCCAAATGGATTAGGAATCTGAATGTAAAATCTAAACCCTGCAAATACTGAAGGAAAATTGGGTGAATTCCTCCATAACCTGGGTGTGAGGAAAGTCTTTCCAACTGCAACTCAAAATCCAGATGTGATTAAAAAAAAGATTGATATTTGTCTACATAAAAACACTTTTGCATGGCAAAGAAAAACAAACATCAAAAAACAATGAACAAATTGGGAAAAGCTACTTGCAACATATATCACAGATTAAAAATCTAATATCCTTAATATATAAAAACTCTTATAAGTGAGGATAAAAGACCAAAAACCCAATGGACAAGGGGAGAAAGACATGAACAGATAATACGCACATACAAATATCAAAAAGGCTCTAAAGCTTGTGAAAGGATGCTCCAAGTCACTCATAATTAGAAAAATGCTAATTAAAATTACTGAGATACCATTCCTCACCCATCAGATTTACAAAAAATAAAAAGTATAGCAAACACTTTGTTGATGAGGCTTTAGGGAAAAAGACACTCTCACACATTGCTATACATTGCTGATGGGAATGCAAATCGGTACAACCTTTCAGGAGGGTAATTTGGCAATACCTTTTAACAAAATTACATATGTGTCTATTATTTTTTTGTTTTGAGGAAGATTAGCCCTGAGCTAACATCCACCACCAATGCTCCCCTTTTTGCTGAGGAAGACTGGCCCTGAGCTAACATCCGTGCCCATCTTCCTCTACTTTATATGGGGGACGCCTGCCATGGCATGGTGTGCCAAGCAGTGCCATGTCTGCACCTGGGATCCGAACCGGTGAACCCCGGGCCGCCAAAGTGGAATGTGCAAACTTAACCACTGCACCACCGGACTGGCCCCCACTTACTTTCTTTTTTTTTTTTTTTTTTGGTGAGGAAGATTGTCCCTAATCTAACATTTCTGCCAATCTTCCTCTATTTTCTATGTGGGATGCCGCCACAGCATGGCTTGATAAGCCATGTGTAGGTCTGTGCCCGGGATCTGAACCCTCGAACCCTGGGCCGCTGAAGCAGAGCACACGAACTTAACCACTACACCACCCGGCTGGCCCCTGTGTTTAATTTTTGACACACCAATTCCACTTCTAGAAATCTACTCTGAAGATACATCTCCAACAAAATAAAAATACATATGTAGCAGGTTGTTCATTGCATCATTGTTTATAATTGCAAAATACTGGAAACAACCTACATGCTCATACACAGGAGGGTGGCTGAATAATCTTGGGTGCATCCACCCAACAGTGCAGCTGTAACGAAAGAATGAGGAAGATCCCTATGACCTACTGCGGAGTGACAACGAGGACGTACTGTCAAGAAAAAGCAAAGCCCCAAAGCGTACTATTTATAGTATGCTGCCCTTCATGTAAGAATGAAGGGGTATACGAAAATACACAGATATCTACTCCGTTGTGCAAAAGGAAACACAGGAAAATGACTGAGGTTGGTTACTTCGAGGGGAGGAACGGAATGAGGCGGAAAGGATAGAAGCAATGGGAGGTGTCACTTTCTGTATAGTTTTGACTTTTGGAATTACGTTACTATTTCACATGCTAAAAAAAATTAAAATTAACAAGGATGGGAAAAGAAAATGTCCAAAAGGAATCTAAAGAGAAACAAGTGAACAGAACCATATTCAAATGACCACGCTGGCGGCATGGGGACGGAGAACCAGCCCAAGTAATTTTTTTAACAGTCTTCCGACAATATACCCTTAATCTAAAGACAAAGGAATTCTAAACAAATATTGTACTCTAGTTAATAGGCTTCTTTTCACAGAGCTATGGGTTAGCAACTCTGAAACTACTTTCTTTGTATTCCAGGATCCAGTAAATATATTATGGATAATAGCAGAGAGATTTCTCACTGACATAAAAGAGAGTTACGAATATGAAAAGGGGAAGACAGAAAGAACTTTGCTGTTGAATTGGAATTTAGACTTAACAGTGTGAACTCATGGTTTATAGATAGGCAGGTTGACAGAGAAATGATCACAATGATAAAATTAATAAAATACTAAAATCAATGAAATACTGGTGTGAATTAATTAATTTATTTCCCAGTTTTGTGGACTGAGAGGGCCCACTAGCAATGGCACTCCTGCAGAAATGAGCATATATCTACAACCAAGATCTTCGTTTCTAATTACCATTCTTCACTAAAAGAAACTAGGGCTCTTTGGAAGAATGGCTCATTTTAGGGCAGAAAATGTACAAGATGAGCCTAGAGCATCTTGTTGTGCCAGAAATTAAGACCATGCTCAAAGAATGCTTAGGGACATGTCAAAAAGACATAGGAGCCAGCATAAAGGGGCTCCCACTGGCCAAACCTGGGACAATTGGAGCATCAAAATAAGTAATGATAGTAAAGGATTATAACTTATCGAATAATCCATGAGTTCACCAGATATAAATAAATACATAAGTAAATAAATCATGAGGGAAGGAAAGCTCTCTCTTACAGTAGAAAGCCAAATAATAAATACAGAAGGAATGATGGAATTAGAAATTCATTATTTGGCAACTAGCATAATAAACTTGCCTCAGGCAAGGATCATCAATGGATGCTAAACTCGTGACTGAAAATTTGGGGAGTAACAGGATATTAACATGTCGTCAAAATATATTCCCATAAGATAATTACAAAAGGAAAAATAGTAACTTGACAGGAGCAACCTGGCAGGTACCACATTAACCAGGTGATCAAGGTTAATGTCACCAGTAATGAGACATATCGACATCATGTACCTCATGATATGATGCTCTGAGAAGGACACAGCATCACTTCTGTGGTGTTCCTGCCAAAAGTGGAGAACCTGAATCTAATCGTGAGGAAACATCAGACAAACTCAAAATGAGGGACATGCTGCAAAATAACTGGCCTGTACTCTCCACAAATCTTAATGCCATAAAACACAAAGACAGACTGAAGAATTGTTCTGGATTAAAGAGACTAAAGAGACATAACGACCAAATGCACTGTATGATCCTGAATTTTCTTTTGCTATAGGGGACACTATTGGGAAAATCAGCAAAATCTAATAAGGTATTTAGATTAAGATCTTTAGATTAGATTGGTACCAATATCGGCTTCCTGATTTTGATCAACACCCTATGTTTATGCAAGAGAACGTCTTTGTTTTTAGGAAATACACATTCAACTTTTATTCAGAGATAAAAGAGCAGTGCTTCTGCAATTTATTCTTACAATTTGGAAAAAGAAATAATGTGTGCGTGTGTGTGTTTGTGTGTGTGTGGAGCGGAGGAGAGGAAGAAATAGCAAGAAAATGTGGTCAAATGTTAATATCTGGGGAACTGAGTGAAAGTCTTCAGAAGTTATTTGTATTATTCCTGCAGCTTGTCTTGGAGTCGGAATTTACCTCAAGCTAAAAAATTAAATTAAAAAAGATTAGACGTGATCAATTACCCCCCAGGGAGAAGGTGTAGAGAGCAGAGTAGAGGCCTGAGGGACAACTCTCACAAAATGCTCACAGTTGATGGCTGAGTTTCCAAGAAGCAACAGAACTGGAGTCCCCAGGCGCACACAGGCATTCAGGGAATGGTAACTGGAGCCTTCCTTCTGACAAAAGACCTGTTGCCAATGCTCCTCAAAGCCATGCTCAGTGTGGTAGACTCCAGCTGGTCCACTGATCTGCACTCAGAGTATAGCCCATGAGGCAGGAAACTGAGAATCAGAGGGCTTCTTTCAGGTAGAGCCATGGATGGATGGATGGAAGGTTGGTGGGAAGGTAGGAAGGAAGGAAAGACAGGTAGATACACGAGAGTTAAGATATTAAAGGCTACTAAAGACCCGCGGTAAAAGTACTTATGCAAAGTAATGATGATTAGCAATGTTCAGTATTGTAAATTTCAGTCCAGTCAGCAAAGAAAACACCCTGTAAAGCACAGTTTATCAGGGACCTGCTAAAATGAGAGTGTTTAACTTGAAGAGTCTAGTTATGTGCTGTCCAATATGGTAGCCACTAGGCACGCGTGCCCACTGAGGGCTGGCAGTGTGGGCTATAAGTGTAAACTACACCTTGGAAGGTGAAGACTTAGCATGATAAGAAAATGTACAATATCTCAGCAATTTTTAAGTTGATTACATGTTTAAATAATAATCTTTTAGATAGATTTGGTTAAATAAAATATATTATTAAAATTAATCTTACCTGCTTCTTTTTTACTTTTTTAATGTGGCTACCATAAAATTTAAAATTGTATGTATGGCTTTCATTCTATTTCTCTGAGAGAGCCCTGGCCTATTTGATGAATGGTTTTGCAAGTTTTTGCTCAAATCTCACCTTCTCAGCAAGGTTCTTGCTGGCCACCCTACTCCCCAACTCCCTTCCTCGATTTATTCTGTTTCAAGGCACTTATCACCTCGGATATACTATATTTTTACTTATTAATCTTCTCTATCATTGGTCTCCCCCACTAGACTACCGTCCATGAGAGTTCTGTCTGTTTTGTTCACTCTCGTATCATCACCCTGACACATCATTAATTTGCATAAGTTCTTTCACTTTGGCTATTTAGTAGCCTTAACTCTCTTCTTAACTCTCATGTATCTGTCTATCCTTCCTTCCTTCCATCTGTCCATCCATCCATCTATTCTCCAACAGTGCCTGTCGCATAGTAAATATACCAAATATCTGTGCTGAATCAATTTCTCAAAATGACTTTTGACCAGTTCTTGAATTGACCAGCACTGAAATTCCAGTTTTGGGTTACTCTGGGCTCTAGTTTCATACTGACCCCTGACCTGGTCAAATGGGAGCGGAGAGGCAACCCAGTGTGTCCCACCACCTTCGAGGGTCCACAGCAGAGAGAAGGGTCTTAGGCACTGCCTGCCTTTCCCACTTCCCTCTTTGCCTTAATTTCAACGCCAAAGCTCTTAGCAAAACTAAGTGGGAGGGAGAGAACAGATACATTTTTTCCAAAAAGCAGACAGCCATCAGGAACTACGTGGGCAGAGAAGCTCATCTACTTGAAAGTACTCGGCCATTTCATTTTTCTTGGACTAGAAGTCTACCTACCTCTTTCAATGATTCAGATGATAGGGGAATTTTTCCTCTAGAAAGGGTTTAAAGGTCATACACTGCACTGGTCAAATCACAGCCTCCAAACAGAACAGTCCAACCCACTAAGAGGAAAATCTCAGAGAGCCGTCTACCCCTCTAGGCCAGCCTTTCACTGTAGTGATAGGAACTGTGGGGACCACAGAGGAAAAGGGACTTGCCCAAGGTCACACAGTCAGGCTTAGAGCTGGGCCTGGCACTCAGGCAGCCACCCTCCAGCCCAGGGTCCCCCTGGCTCTGCACCCCGACACTGATCCAGTACCAGGCCAGAGGATGTGGGGTCTGGACACAGATAAGAGGGGGTTTGGCTAGAACCAAGAGAAATAGCCCCAGAGCTGATGGCTGAGGGATGAGCCGGGCAGATTTTGTAAACAACCCATGAGCTATAGGTGGCCAACACACTTATGAGATTCAAAAACAAACAAGTAAGCAAACACTCTGAGTACTGGGAGTGCAAACAGCTGAGAAACTACAAGCTGCTCCTAGACAAGACAAACTATTACTTATCACAAAAATAAGGGTGGGGTGGCTTATATTTTTACATATATAGTGAAAAGTCTGCAAATAGGAAGTCAAACCTAAGACAGCCCATATGTTTAAATTAAAATAATTCCAAATAACAGGCCCCCAAGGACCGCCCCCCATTATTAAAAAAATTGTTTTATTTTAAATTAGGCGTCGGTACAAGACTAACAAAATTCAATATTTACTTTAGCTGAAAGCTCTTGGTTGTCAGGGGCTGGGATGGGGGATAAAAATTCCTTTTTGATAAGCTACTATTTGATAGCTAGAAATCAAAATCTCTCAGCCCTATAATCTGCTGCCCGCAGGCCCATACTAAGCTGGAGGCCTGGATGCTTCTGTAAGGGTCTGTGAGGTACCGGATGGAGCAAACAGCCCCAGGGTAGGCTGAGTCCCAGACTAGCTTGGCTCCCAGCAGCTTTTGGGTGGATCCAGCCCCAGCATCCGCGCGTGCAAAACCAGGGGTCTCCAAGCGAACTTCCACTTTCCACATTCTTTGGTCCTACATAAACATCTATTAACTCTTTTCGTGTTTATCCAAACTTCTAGAACTGTGCTCCTCTGTGTAACAGTCACAGCCCCCACCTGCCAAACTAAAATGAAACCCCTACACTTTCAAGTCTCTGGTCATTTCAAAAAGAATAAATTAGGATTTATCCTTTTCAAATACTTCAAGCAACTTGGAGTTTAATTTGCCACTCAGAGAATAATGGAACGTCAGACCTACAGGAGCCTTTCGGATTCCCTCAGTCAATTCCTTCATTGTACAGATGGGGAATCTGTACAACGGACCTGGAGCTGGGCCTGGAGCACACGTCAGCTGACCCCCAGGTGGACATTCTTCCCCCTATAGCGCCAGCGACCCCTCCCAGACGCAGAAAGCTGGTCCCAAAGGGTGAATCTTCCAAAGGGCAGGCACCAACTGCCACAGCTGCCAATTTACGGGACCACCATCCTTTTGGTTGATTATGTGAAGATGCCTAAAATTGCTGGGTGGCATCTGCTTTCAAGTAACTTGCGCATTCCTCCCCCTCCAGATGAATAATGAAGCTAAGGCCGAGACGCTCCAGCAAAGGCTGGGAATCGGCGCCACTCTGCATAATGACCCGGTACTGAACACTCATTTTCAACATGATCTGCACTTAACCAGCCCTGGCAAATCTGGCTGGTTTAACAAAAGAAAGAAAGGGTGGGGGGACACCTCAATCTGTTTGCAAGCCAGTTCAAAGCAAACCAGCACTCCTCTTTATAAAGGAGAAAGCCCAAGCTCCTAGCAACACGCTCCCTTCCAAAAGGTTCCTAACTTGGGTGTGGGGGAAGGGAATCCACGGCTCTACAAATGTGCGGCTGCCTCGACTCTGCAACTGCGTAGCAACCGGCTCTGCAAGGCCAGGATCATCCTCTGAGGGTTCAAAGGGCTTTCCAAACCTGCTATTTACTCTCTCGCGCAGACGTGGAGGACCTGAGCATTCGTTAGAGCCAGGTTAATCTGATGATGGGGTTGTGTTTTTCAGAGAGGTGAAAAGATACTATTGTTAAGGAGCCAGAGAGCCTGGAGGGAGCACAGGCCTAACGAGGGCCAAGGACATAGCTTCATGCTCATCTGTGTTCTCGCAGGGCACCAGACCCGTTATGTGACCTTCAGCAAGCACCGGCTCCTCTCAGGGCATCAGTTTCCCCATCTGTGGCTTAAGAGCCCTACCGGTCTTGCCATGGGGAATCTTTCCACATTTGTTTGAAATGAGTCCAGCCAGCCTCTTCTCTCCCAGGCGGACTCCCCCACTAAAGTGGCTGCAAGCTCCTCCCGAGGCTCCCCTCCCTCAGGACAGGGCCCTGGCCAGACCTCAGGGCAGGTCCACCACCCGGTTTTCATAAGAAGCTGACCAGGGCTTTCCAGGGATTTCAGGGGAGAGTCGAGGATCCACTATTCTCTCCTGACATAAGGTGGGACAGCACTTGAATGTGGACAACCAAACCAAACCGCGTGCCTTCTCGGATCCCATTTGTTAACTTCTGTGGCAGGCGGACATGGAACCTCCTCCAGGGCACTGGGCCAGATACACACACCCTGGACCCACTCCGGAGCCACTGAGGGCTGGGCAAGCAGGACCCCTAACCAGGTGTGGCCTCCGGAACTGTCTAGATCCCAGACACACTGTGTGCCCTGGGAGGTCTCTCCCAAGCCAGAGACTCTCTTATGCTAGCTTGCCTGGGTGTAACTTATGCAATATCAAAGGAAGGGACAAAAGGTCTTTTCATGTCAAAAGAGACCTGCTTTGCTTTTGGTAAATTTCTCAGGCCAAATGGGAAGGCAAAATGAAGAGTGACCAGTGACACTAAAGAGAGCAACCCGAGCGTGTGCCCTGAACATGATGTTTGCAAGACAATCTCACCAATACCGGCTCACTGGACTCTCCCAAGATGCCTTAAGTTAGGTAGGGCTGGCATTCTCATATTTCCTTCTGACGACCGAGGACACTGTAGCTCGGGTAGGTTCACAGACTTTCTTAAAATCCTACAGCTGGTCAGTGTCCTGCACTGAAGGCAAAGCTCATTGTTCTTCCTACATTACAGTGGTGACCAGGGATGGCTACGCAATCTGGCACAGCCCAAGGCACCATACTGAGGAGTTCTTAACCTGTCTCAAAGGATCTCTGAGGGAGCCATGAATGGGCCTCCAGAAGGCTCTGAAATTAGGCACAACATTACACAGACTTGTGCAGTGGTCTAAGGAGAAGACCCACAGCTTTCATCAGATACTCAAAGAAGTCTGTGATCCACAAAAGGCAGAGCTGCCCTTGCTCGAGAGAGACAGGAATCATTTTTGTTAGGATTTGGAGCTCAAGAGACCAGCTGGGGTCGACTTCCCTGGGGGCCAGTTCAGGAGAACCTTGGCAGCCAGGTGGTCGGCCGTTCTGCAATCTCATGAACAGAACCAGCTTTGTGTGTGGTACCACTTGGGGGGTCCAAGAGGGCCTCCCTAACCCCTGAACACCTCCTACCTGCTCCCTAAAGAGCAGATGCTCTCCAAGGTATGGCTACCTTTGCATCCTTAATTCAAGTTAGAGGTTCCAGATTCTCCCGAGGAAGGGAGTCACACTAAGGTAAAGAGGGCTAAGGATAATGCCTTTCCAGGTAAGGAGCAAAGAGTGGTGAGGGGCAGGGGTGGTCTAGGACCCAGGAAGGGGAAGGTGGGAGGACTGAACTAGAACTTGGTTTGCTCAGGATTTTGCAAAGGGCCAACCCAAAGGCATGCCTGAAAAGGCCGGACAGCCTGTCCCCAGCCATGTGGGAAACAAGGGCTTCAGACCTAGCTCTTTCTATCTGGGTACCACCTTCCTGAAAGGATGTGCTGACGATAAGAGAGACAATGTCAGCTTCTAGTTCTCAACTCAAGGGGCAAAATGTGCTCTAAAAGGCGAAGTGCCCCTACTTCCTGGGAGGAAATGAAGAGTGATCATGTTTCTCTGCCACTGAGATAGGAGTGAGTGAGAGTGTGTGTGTGTGTGTGTGTGTAAAAGTTCGGTTCTCCAGGACTGCCCAGACACGGAGATGAAGCCCCACAACCGCCTAAGCTGGCCGTCACTCTCATCCCACGTCTACTTCAGTGGACTTGGAAATAGGAAGCAAACGATGCTGCTGTGAGCAACTCCCGCCCAGGGTCTGAGAAGCCAGAATGCTCCGCCACCCCAGAGCAGATGATGGGCCTTTGGCTCCCACATCCACTGCTGCCATTTGGGAAGGTGAGGACGAAAGAGATTTGTAGAACTGCCAAGGGGCTGTTACTCTGGGGGGCGCAGGGAGGAGGAGGCAGAGAGGCCTGCTTGGAGACTCCCCGTCGGGTTAATCTTGCAATTTCATTGTCACCACGCTCTGAACAGGTTCTGCCTCAGGAGCAGGCCCTTGGGAGGCTCCAATTTGATAACAGCCTCACCTCTGCTGTGGGACAAGACCTCACCACCCTCCTTATTAGCGGGTGGAAAGGGCTCCCAGGCTGCCCTACTGCGTGGGGCATTAGTCACGCTCCAAAGGCAACAGACAGGCCGTGCGTCGGAGCGCGGGCTGCTCCCCTGGGATTAGTGCAGTGACTCTCCTCTGTATTTGCAGGGCTCATTTTGAGGGCTGTGGCTGCGACTAACACAATAATGCTCTTTACCCCATCGCTAGGGGATCACTAGAAACAACCAGATTGTTCACTTTAATTCGAATGTCAGCACAATTATTTTAACACCAAGTGTGTCAGATTTGACTCCATATCCCTGATATTAATTTTAGAGTGGTGGTGAAACGAAATGGCATACTTCTTTGAGCTTTTGTTACAACATGTTCGTGCAGCAAACTGTGAAGAAAATGTAGTAATTAGAGGTTAAATTAATCCTTGACAGACAAGCAGCTTAGAAATGCAGTGCCCTCCTCCCCAAACCTAGCCTGATGCATGCCAGTCTTTCAGTATTAGACACTCAAAGCATGTGACGTTGGCAACCACACTGAAACTACTGTCCCACTTAAAATTCCGAGGTCGGCACTGGAACTTCCAGATATTAACAGTGAGATCTCATTAAGAACAAAACCCAAACAACCCTGCAAATGGCAACAGAGCCCACCCAGCCAAGCCCTCCAAGGGGCTGGCTGCCCAACTCTCTATCAGTGACTTGCAAACAAAACCAGATGAGACACACTCCTTTCCGAGGCGCCAATGCCTGGGCCCCAGATTGATCCTTAACTTACAACGTCTCATCTTCACCTAGCTCTAGACTTTGAGTTCTGATTCCAATATGCCCCTCACCTGTCCTAACAATGCTCAGCAAAGCACACAGTGACACAGGGCAGGTTACGTTACATCATAAGGAAAAATGGCCCTCCTCCACGCACTGCATTTCCTCTCAAAACGGAAGCCTGTGAGCCCACAGCATGGGTACAACATGGATGTTCTGGACCCAACTACTTGGTCGAGAGTGAGAGTCCAGGCTTCTGTCTACTTCAGGCTCCCTTCCCTGTGTCCCCTCAGGAAAGTCGGGCCCCCTCTCTGGGCCTCACTTTCCTCTTCTGTCAAGTCACAGAGCTTTACTCTTCTAGCTTGACAATTCTCCGTCTTTCAGCATCTGAGTTTGTTGGTGAGTTGGGGCATCTACGCCAACTATGTGCAGAAACTGTGGTCAACCAGCTAACGGGACCACAAAAAGGCAGGCAGAGCTGGATTCCATCCCCATCCCACTCTGTGTCACCGAGCCCCTAAAGGAAGCTGGAGGTGGGGGTTTCAGGTTCAAATGCTGGGCAAAATATAAAAGCACTCTTCATTGAGTGGGGGGTGGGGGTAAGGGGGCTTCGGAACAATTGGACGGAGTACTCGAGATAGCCCAAGGTGTTCAGGACAACTTGACTTGGTTCTTGTCCTGCTTTTAGTTCCCAAAGGCCCACAATTCCTAAAAAATAGAAGGCACAAAGCTGAGGCCATCAGGCCCTTCTGACCCAGATGCCATTCACTAGTTCTGGCCCTGCGGCCTCCAGTGGCCTCTTCTAGAATCAGCAGAAATGTGTCCCTATGGCCCAGTGTCCAGGTACTCCCGTGGCTGGAGAAAAGGAGGAAAAACAAGGGCCAGCTGGCCAGGTTCCCTTCTAGCATGACGAAATCCCACAGTCAGCCCCATCCTCCTCTGGGCCTTGTGGAACAATTCTCAGCCTTAAGAAAATAGCATTTCCCAAACCCCACTTAATGGTTATTTACCCGGCAGAGTGAGCAGCAGGGTACACTGGGAGAAGGCAGCTGGGTACCCCTACCCCAAGGAAATGGGGAGACTGTGAGGCTGGGACCCAGGCTGTGCAGAAAGGGGCGCTGGCTGCCCCGAGGTCAGAAGGCAGCCAGGGTAGGACTGGGTTCCGATGAGTGGGCTTCTCCTCCAGGAGGAGGAAGAGCCCACCCTCACATAGGCGAGAGAGGAGGAAGGAGTCTGAAGCTGGGATTCCAGGGAGGTCCAGAGGAACCTCTCTAGACAAAGAAAGTTCTTGAAGACTTTGCAAAGGGCTTTTTCCTTCTGGTGCTCCTAGGCCCTATCTCTGGAAGCCTTTACTCCGGGGGGCCCACAGCCAGTGAGGCCCCTCGCTATGCCTCACTCTGGGGGATCTTTCTGGGTTGTGAGAAAGCTGATTGCTTTGGAAATTATGAAGAGGTCGCATTTTAGTGGGGGGACTTGAGGCCCGAAGGAAATTGGGGATGCTCTCTGAATGGGGAGGAAAAAACGGGATGGGGGAAGAAGGGAACCCAACTCTTTTGCTTCCCTCCCTTCTCCCTGCAGAAAATGCTCCTGGGGCTTTAGCAGGCCCGGGCTGGTCGTTTGGGAGCAGGACCTGACGGAGCCTGCGCATCCGCCATCCTTGCAGGTAAATACTTTATAACACAAGCTACTGCTCCTCACCTCTATGGGACCCTCGAATAACTGCCCCTCAGCTCCGTGGGGCCTGTTCTTCTTCCTCTGCTCTATTTGCAGACTAAATGACAACAATGAAGACAAAAACAAGTACTAAGCACTGCAGTAAAACCACATCAGGTTCACGCAGATTTACGAAGTCTCCTTCCTCACAGTCCCGAAGCTGTTTAAGGACTCAGTGTCTGAAAAAGCAGACTGCTTTCGACTGAGCTTCGGGATACTTCTCTCCTGCCATACAGTTGACTGGTGCTGCCTAGGTTACCCCTCGGTGGCGTTGTGAGAGGTGTATGACGGGAACTGGGTTATTGTGCTGATCCATAGTAACCGACTCCTGTTCCGCCATCATTTATCTCCCTCCCCAGCCACATCTGGGTTGGTCTATTCACACTCTCAGCATTCTATCTGCTCCAACAAACACTCAGCCTTTTCTGCTTGGATAAGGAGATTTTTTAGTTACATCCATTATATGTGTATCAACATTTATGGCAGCAAGATAATTGCCAAAGAGCTCAGAGGATAAAAGGTCCTTCTTCATAATGTTCACAGCCCCCCATCCGTTTAAAAAAAATCAATATTAACATCAAGCAGGACAGGGACAGATTCTTGCATGGCTGCTGTGTCTTCAAAGTTGGAAATGTGGTTTTTAAAAAACACCCAGCTGGATTAGGAAGAAAAGAAAAGGTTCAACACTGAGTTCAGAGTCCATACCTCAGTGGGGCACATGCGTGTAGAAGGGAGGCCTTTTTGTCCTTGAAACCTTTGCTAAATAACTGCAAAGCAGCAAATCTGCTCTATATTAGATGAGTCCTTTGGAAACACGCCAGTCTAATTTCAAAGAGTCTAGATCCTGTTATCTGTAAACCAACCCAATGGTCAGGAGGCCTGCCGTCAATAGATTAGGGGGACTGGACAAGAAGCCCTGCGGGTGGCCTCCCAGCCTCCACCATGGATGCTTCTGGCTTAGAAGCCCACACTGGCAAAAGACACAGAGAGAGGGAATGTTTGCCACTTTTACAGTGTTTTGATTGGCTTTTGGCCATTTCCTACTCTTTCCTCTTCTTGCTGCCCCTCAAAATCTACCCCCATCTCTTTACATACCTAGCTGTTTTCCCCATTGCTGTCTCACTTTCACAGAAAATGACTATTTCATTCACAAATCAGTGTTAGAGCTGGAAGGGACTCAGACTCCGAGGTCACGAAGGGGGAAGGAGGAACAATGAGGGAGGACGGACTTGCCCGAGATCACTCTGCTAATAAGTGGAAAGAGTGTTCTAGAACACAAGTTTCCCAGCTCCTAGGCTATTTAATTATCTCTCCAATGCACTGCTGCAGAAAAAAAATCAGAATCTTAAAAAGAAAAAGATTTACTGTGCATAGGAAGCCCCTTTTAACTAGGGGAGTGGTCCAACTGTTGGCAGAAGAGCCGCTTGTTCCCGAGGAGCAAGTGAGCTTCCTAGGGCTGATCTATTAACAGGTGCGCTGTAAGCCTTAGGTGATCAGCTTAAAAGGGAAAAATGATATTAAATGTGCTGGCCAAGCTTGAAAAAAAATCCCTTTTCTTAATGAAAAAGATTGCTAACAGTAAATCTCCTACCTTAAGATGCACCCCCACCCCCACCTCCACCCCAGCAACAGGCTATTTCCTGGTTGAGTTTAAAAATCCAATGACGTTCCTGTTTCAACCCACACATCTGTGTCACTGTCAGCGTCAGTGGCAGGAAAACAGACGAAGTCACCCTTTGCTAATGATTTCCTAACATGGAATTTCCTTGTATCTCCCCAAGCTTTTTCTTCTTCCAACGCCAAAATGTTTTTTTCCCTCTCTCAAACACACTGTACTGAAGGAAAACTGAAAATGGGCATGGCCGGGGAGGATGATTTCTAAGGAGATCTTATAAGGAAGAGCTGCAGCTCTTCGCGATATTTTTAACGGGGGTGGGGTACTGCTCGTTTTTCTAAAGCCAGTCCGAAGGAAACAGAGAGATTTCCTCCAGGCATCTGGGAATCTCTCAGCCCCTCTCTTTCCCTTTCCCTTGCCTCCTTCTTCCCAAGTTCCACTTTCAGCAACATGCTTACATCGGTGTCGGAGGAAACACACTCACACACCGGAGGCACACATGGGGAGAGGCCACAGCAGCCCCCAGAGCAGGGGACAGGCACTGGAGAGCCAGCAAAGCACAAAGCAATACAGGAACCCATTACGGTTCTCCTCTGGAGAATATCCTATTTAATAGGCAAACTGGGCATCCAGAGAAAACCAGGCTGTTACTTTAAGGGGAAGAAGCTGATTAGCTGCTCTGGCTGGCACCAAACAGCTGGTCTGTCCGGCAGGTTCAAGGCCATTTCAGCTTCTCTCTTATGGAGGCACCATATGTTCCATCTCACACATCAGCAGCTTTATTTTCCAATGATCTTGCTCCAGAAGGGAAGCACAAAGGGGGGAGGAGAAGGTAGAGCCCATCGTTTACCCTTTGAGTACTTTCTTGCGGTTTAGATGCAGTTGGGACGTGTGTATTGGGGGTGGGGGTGGGGGGAGTTAAGCTTCAGCATCTATTCCAAAGACCGGAGGGGAGTGGAGTGGGGGAAAGACATGCGAAAAGGCACAAATAACATGTCGCCAGGAGATTAAATGGGAAGAGGGGGCGGGGGCGGCGAGAGAATGGGAGGAATCTGACTTTGCTCCCGAGACCCACCAGTCGAGTTTGCGCCCCGCCCACTTCTCCTTATTTGTCAAATTTCCTTATTGTTAGTATTCCTTTTCCGAATAAACTTTACAAGGAGAGAAGCGGACCGCTTTGGGGGACGGGGGCAGCCAGGCCGACAGGATGGAGAAAGGTTACTTCTAACATGAAGTTTAGCATTCCTCAGTTCCAGCCTAGGTTCTCAGAAGTTTGTGGACGAGGGCAGGTGTAAAGGGTAGGGGCCGGGCTAAATCCTCAGTCCAACTAACGCCGGCAGCCGATGCGTCCTGGACACCTCAAGTGCCCGGCGCTGGGTCCGTGCAGAGGCGGCACGGTCCGGAGGTGCATCCTCGTCCCCACTGCCAGCCCAGGCTGCAGGAACCTCGAAGGTGGCGGTGCCGACTCCCTCCCTGCCGCCAAACAAAGGGGGCCCGCGGAGCGTTTGAGCCCGTCGGGGGTGGGGGGCGGCGGCAGGAGGGCGGGGGAAGGAGTGATGAGCGTAGCCGCGGGGTGGCGAAAGCCTCAGAGTCGCCGCCGTCGTCTCGGCCACTGGCGGGGGCGACAGCCGCCCTGAGCCAGGGCGGCGAGGGCCGCGGGCTGCAAAGCGAAACCGAGGAAAGGGCGCCCCCTATGCCCGCGCCCCAGAGAGCGCAGCGGCGAGCCGCGTCTGCTCACCCCGCCGAGCGTGCGCCGCCTCTGGCCTCCGGGCCCGTCCGCTCGCGGAGCCGCCCGCCAGGCCGTCCGGGCCGCCAGCGCCCGGGGTGTACACCGCCGGCAGGCTGGGCGCACGGCGGGCGGGCTTCAGGAGCCGAGGGCTCCCTACACCTTCCGGGGTTCCGGCGGAGGATCTTCGAAACACCGCCCCCTCCCCCACCGCCTACACTTGCCCTACTGTCCCGAGCGGCTGGAAGCCACTGGGAGGCAACCGCCCCCGCCCCCTGCCTCTGTGTCCCTTTCCATTTCCCTCTCTCCAGCCTCCTGGGAAACAAAGGGGCTTTTTATAAAGCGGATTGTTGGCGGCAGCGGCGGCGGGGGTGGGAGGGAGGGGGGATCTATAAAGACAAGAAGAGGTGGGGTGGGGGAAGAAGCTGCGCGGCCTCCGGGAGCCCTGATCGGCGGCGGCCAGGAAGCCCCCGCGGGTGCGCGGCCGACCCCGCCCGACCCGTGGGCACCCGGGCGGAGGCCCGCGCCTGCCAATGGCCTGGCTGCGCCTCTGCGATGCTGCTCGCCAGGTTACCGCAGCCCGGGAACAGGATCGCCCGGGGCCTGGGGCCCGGGCCGGTGGGGGCGGCGCGATTCCCGCGGGGGTCTCCCCTGGGAGACCCGGGCCCTTTTCCTAGACAACTCTTTTGAAATTGCTCGGGCTCGGGGAGACTTTGCCTCTTTGTTCCAGCGCGGCCGCCTCTCGTACGCTCGCCTCGCTCGCCCTCACAGACAATGTCCCCGAGGTGGCCTTGGTCGGCTACCCGCAAACGACACGTTTGCCGTGGGGACAGCGCCCCGGGGGCATTCCTTCTACTGCCAAACAACGACAGGCTACCCCAGCAAGTGGGGTCCCTTCTCCCCACGTTCCCCAGCCATCGTGTGCCTCCACCCGCGCGCACACTCACACCCACACTCGGGTGCCCCGCTCAGCCGCACCCAGCTGCAGGAGCGCGACCAGGCGAAGCCCCCAGCCCGAGGTGCGTCTGTTTGCTCAGGTTCCGACGACTTCAGGGCAGTTTTCTGGCAGGCTAATCCTATTAGTGTCTGCACGGTCCGCATTTAATCACGGATCAACATCAGACGGCATGGTCAGCTTTCCAAGCGGCTTCGGACACAGTGCATGGGGACGGAGTCTAGCCGAGCCAAGTAGCCACGAAAAGTATTTGGCGGCGCTCCGGGGGGCTTCCCGCCCGCCCTGGCCGGCACCGGGCTCTGCCGCTGCTCCGAGGCCTGGGAGCTCAGAGCGCGGGGGCGCCGGGAGGTCTGGGCAGAAGCCCAGTCGGAACTGTCTCGAGCCACCAGCTCTCCTCGGGGCTGCTCTCCAGAGGAAGATTTGGCAGGGGAGGGAGCGCAAGGCAGCGGGCTCGGCGCGCGCGCACACTCCACACTCCCGCTCCGCGGCGGCAAACCCGGTTGGGGTGGGGTGGGGGGAAATCCTGTGCCCAGCGCCCACAGCCGAATGGCCCAGGCTCAGGGAGCTGGCATGCGAAGGCAGCGTCGCCAGTGGCATCCGGGCTGCAAGCGGCCCGGAGGCGCCGGGACGGAGTAGGAGCTTCCCCGGTAGCCTGGCGCGGCCAGGGGAGCCCGCGTGGCTCGCGTCCCTCTGCCTTCCCTCCCCGGTACTTGGCTGCCCCTGCCCGATTCCAGACGCCCGGTGGGCGCCGGTGAGCAGGCAGAGGCCGCAGTCCCCAGCGATTCGAGCTGCGCTTAGTCCAGCCCGGCCAGTCCGAGAGGGGGGCGGCCGCGCGCAGCGCCAGGTGGGCCGTACGCTCAGAGCAAACTTTGGGGTCCCTCTGCCCTCAGCATCCCCGAGCCCTGGCTCCTCCACGATGGGGACCACAAGTGGGGGCCACAAGTGCACCCTGGAGACCCCACAGCAGTCGCGCCTCTCGCGCCCGCCCTCAGCCTTACCGTGCTGCGGAGCTCCAGCGGCGGCGGCGGGGGCAGTGCCCGAGGGGCGGGCGGCCGCCGGCGCGGGCAGCCTGGCCTCGGGCGCCTGCCGAGTGGCGCGGCCCGGTTGCAGATCACCCCCTGGCTAGCGGCCGGTGCCCCCGCGCCCGCCCGCCGCCGGCCGCTTCAGCTCGAGGCCAAGTTCATGCCGGCGGCGCTGCAGTGGCGGCCCAGATCTCCTCGCTCCATTCCCACCGCCCGGCTCCGCGCCGCGCGCCCGGAAGGTGGAGTTTCGGGGGTTTAAGTTACTGATAGGCATTTCTCACTGCTGTGTCACTCGGGGAGGAGGAGACACGCACGCCGCACACTCACACACCCTCACACTCACGGCGACGAGCGGCTCCGGCCTTAAAGGGGAAGCCACGCTGCCCCGCCCGCGACCCCACCAGCCCTGAGCCCGAAACGACGCGTTTCCAGGCCTGGATGGGGCCAGGGGCAGCGGAAGAGCAGCGGCCGCCTGAGGGGCCTATCGGGCCCTCCTGCCACTTTTAAAAAAGGAAAGCGGCTGAAGGCTGGCTTCGCTGTGGTCGTCTCATTTCTCCAGTCAACTCCAGTCAAAGGCAGCTGGGAGGAACGGGAGGGAAGGAAGGGGCACGGGTGCACTTACCTTGGTGGCTCCGCAAGCAGCGGGAGGCGGTAGGTGCCCTCGGCAGCAGGTGGCCCGCCTAGACGATGCGCTGATGGGGAGAGGCGACAGCGGGGTGACCAAGCGCTCCCGGGCACGAGCGGATGCAGCTCGCCCCAGGGCCGCAGGCGGAGCCCCGCGCACTTGGGAAACCCGCACGAGGCAGGTAGACTTCCCGCGTCTGGGCAGAGACAGCTGATGAGCGGTTCGCGCCCCTGACCCAGGAGAGCGAGCAGAGAGAGCGGGAGTGCCAGCACTCACCAGCGACAGGGCGAGAGAGCGCGCGAGACTGACAGAGCCCGAGAGAAACAGAAGGAGACCGTGGGAGACAGAGAGAGGGAGAGACAGAAACCGAGAGGGGCACCGACAGAGACCAAGAGAAAACACGGACATAGAGTGGTAGAGAGACACCGTGTGAAAGATAGAGAGACATGGCAGACCAGATCCCTGGAGGACCCCGGAGCGGCACAGGGACGGAAGTCCCATCGTAAAGTAGCCTGTTCCACACCGCCGCCCCCCCCCCCACACCCTTTCCCATTCTCAGCAGAAACTGACCCAAGAGCTAGCAGCCCTCCTCGCCCTCGCCCTGGGAGGGCGCTCACCTTCAGTAGGTGGCTGCCGAGTGGAGAGCGCCCGTCCCACTGCCGAAACGTCTGCTCGATAGCTCCCGCCGGGACGGCCAAGCCGACCTGCTGTGACGGCAGTGGGGACTAGAGCTCTCAGGTGGCAGCTACTGAACTGCACCCGCCCCCCTCCTCGCCGAGCGTCCCCCTCCCCTCTCTCGCAGCTCTCTCACCCTCCACCCGCCCTCTCCCTCCTCCCGCCCTCTCCCTCCTCCCCTCCTCCTATGCCCGCCACCACCCAACCCCCACCCTCGCCTCCACGCGGACCATGTCTATGCTGACCGCCCCTGTGCTCAGCCAGGAGCCTAGGGGCGCCCGCGACAGTCTCCCGCCCCACTGGCCCAGGGCCGGCGAAGCCCCTGCCCGAGCTGGGCTGGACTGGCCCGCTCTGCACGGGGTTATCCCGGGGCAGACACCTGCAGCTTCTGCAGAAACATAGGTTCCTTCTGAACTGCCCGGCGGGCTAAAGCGCGCTGTCTGCCCTCTGCCCTGGCGCCGCGGCCGGCCGGTGGCTCCCCTGTCCTTATTCCCGGAGGCTGGCCTGTGCCCCTTCTCCAGGGTCCCCGCCCAGGGTGCATTTCCTAACCTGGACTTCTGCGGCGGTGGCAGCGGCGGCGGCGAGGACTAAGCTCAGCCCACGGACGCCGCGTCTGGTCCGACAGCAGCAGCGGACAGCGAAGCTCCAGAGACCGCTCTCAGCTCCCGCCCGCACCTCTGAATAGCGACCTGTCATCACCACATCTGGTCGCACTCGGCCCAGCCGAGGGCCAGGAATAAAGGGGTGGGCCCGCCGCCCACTCGGCCCCTCCCTCCCTCCACGCCCACGCCCTCGGCCTGCAGAAAACGCTGGGGCCCCCTCCGAGGACCAAGCAAAGTCCCTTCGTGGGCTGCGTAGGCGCAACCGAGCTGGGCACTTGCCTCCGAATGTTTTCCGAAGTTTCCTGGCTGAGCTGCTGCGTCCCGGGGCCCAACCGCGAGGCACAGGTGTCGGACTCCTGCTCCGAAGCCCCCGTACCAGGGCCAGCAGGGCCCACTGGGGCGCGGTGGGGGCACGCGGCTCAGCCGGGCTGTTGGGAAGGAACCCACCTTGGTCCCACGCAGCCGGGGCTGCTCTGCAGAGGGCCCGTGGCCAGGAGAGGGTATTGCTCTCCGGTGATTGAACTGATCTCAGTCCTTACCTTCACTCCAGATGAGGCCGTAGTGGAGTCTTGGCCCTTGGACTGTCTGGGTCCTGCAGGCAGGGAGAGTCATCCTAGAATGGCTATGTCTCCCTAGAGCAAGAGAAAGCTCCTGAGTACCTTGAAGGGAATCCGGTTAAACAAAGGGGAACTGGGGATCCCTGTGTCTATCACAGGGCGTTGCAGGGGGTTTTTAAAGTGCACTGCTCAAGGAGGTGGAAGATGGGGTTCTATTCCCAAACACCTCCATTCCATCCTCATATCACTTCCCCTTGGCTTCCCCACTGGGGCATGTGATGCCTACTCCCCCCGAGTGTCTTGGGAGCCTGTGCGATCACAGCTGCACCTGTGTCAAATGGCCAACTGCCTGCTTGGCACCACCACCTGGATGCAACTAGACATCTCAAACTCCACATGGCCTTAACTGAGCTCCTGGTCACCCCGCAAAGCCACTTCTTTTATAGTCTGCCACTTCAGTTCGTGTCAGCTCCATCCTTCAAGGTGCCTAGGCCAAATGCTCTGGAGTCTTCCTTGATTCCTCTTTCTTTCGCTCATACCCCACATCCAGAGAAGTGGTCAGTTCTGTTTCTCCGTCTTCAAAATGCATCCACAATCCCAGCATTCTCTCCTCCTCCACTGCTACCGCCTGGGCCCAGCCACCAGCGTCTCCCACCTGGATTACTCCAGGAGCCACCTAACAGGTTGCTCTGTTTCGTACCTTCCCCAGCCACACCCCCCTCCAGCCCAGTCTAGTCCCCCATCTCTGTGCACCTGCAGTAGCTTCCCATTTTACTTGGTGAAACTAAAGTGCTTCTGATGGCCTAACAGGCTGCGCCTAAACACCTCCCCGCAACTGGATGACATCATCTTCCCTCTGCTCCAGGTATCCTGACTCTACCTCAACACACCAGGCATGGCCTTCCTTAGGGCCTTTGCATGAGCTGGCTCCCTTATTTCCTTTAATCTTGACACCAGTGTCACCTGGCTGCTTTGTGTAACGTTTCACACCCTCATGCCCATCTCTGGCGCTTCCTCCCCCCTTCCCTGCTGCGTTGTGTCTTTGGTACTTACCACCCGCTGACCTCCTCTATAGGTTAGAGCCCGGGAGGGCCCAGGCTGGCCTGTTTTGCTCACTGCTATATTCCCAGCTCCCAGCACTGTGCTTGGCAGGGAGTATCTGCTCAATGAAAGTTTGTAGGATTCCAATTTCCTGGAACTTTTGAGGAAACTCTGGGGACCACAGGATTGTACAAACACACTGGGAAAGGGGCCTATAGCTGTCGTTACATTTTAAGGACTTGATCACAGGTTAAGAAAGATGGAGGTCAGGCAAAGAGTTTTGTGTAAGTACCATGAAACTAGCCTCAGGTCATGTCACCAAGGGGCCTCGTGGCTCAGACGTGTTGTGGTTCTTTCAGTTACTGTTGGAAACAGGTTCCTTTGTGCTTGTCACCGTGGGTACCCCAAGGCTGGTGAAGAAATGGGAGAGGAGGCCAGAGGCAGAGGCTAAGTGAAGGCTTTCTCCTCCTGGGTAGACCGACTGTGAGACCCTTTGTCACCAAAACTGCAGACCAAGCGTGGGGCTATAAACTCTCCATTACCATGGGCTTTACCGGCCCAACCCACGAACCCGATGAGGTGTAAGCTATCCTCATCTCCATGTTCCAGATGAGGAAATGGGAGACTCAGAGAGGTGAAGGGACATGTTCAGGGTCACACAGCTTGAGAGTGGCAGAGCAGTAAACAGTTGGGCCTCAAAGCTTGGGATGCTTCCACCTGCCATGTGGCCATTCACATTTAGCTTGTGTCGTCCTGGCAGGTGGGTCTAGGCCAGGGAAGGAATCCCACAGGGGTCTCAAAGGGCTTCCCTTCTCCTGGGGAAATCTCCTGGCCCTGTTGAGGAGAGGCTGCCAGCAAAGGGTTAGGCTTGGGCTGTGGGGGTCCAGGGGCACCATGCCAAGGCCAGTGTGGGCCTTGCCTTTGGTCTGGTCCAAAGCTAGAACTCAAGGGATATGAAGGCAATCAGCAGCTGTCTGTCATTCATAGTCATATTCCTGTGAACGTATACTAGATTTTCCCAAGTTCACGTGACAAATGCTGGGGGCTTAACAGGATAGCCAGCCTCTGGAATTCTGTGTGGCCTGCACAGGTAGAGGCCCATGAAGAACAGGCGTGCTGACTGCAGGTAAGAAACACACATCCAGTTGCTCTGTTCATTGTTACTCCCTTGCTCCAAAACCTCCTGTGGCTCCCTACTGCTAAATCCCAACTCCTCAGCCTGTCGTTTAAGGCGCTCCATAGGTGGGCCCCAGCCTCCATTTCCAGCTTCATCTCCTGGTGCTTTCATACATGTCCTTGGGCCTCCTGCCTGGCTTGGCTGTTGATTAGACACCAAATAATTCCTAGTTCTTCCCACCTCGCACCTTTGCTCATGCATTTCCCCTGTCTAGAATTCCAGCTTTCCTGTCAAAATCCCACCTGACCTTCAGGGCTCATCTCAAAAGCCTCCTCCTCTGTGAAGCCTGGCCTGAGACCCATCACAGCACAGCCTGGGCACCCTCCCTGCCTTGGCCATCCACAGCCCTGTCTGTATCTCTGTGACTCTACAGCCCTTTGCCCTCGGCTCGTCCTGTTTTACTGTTTTAGTAGAGACTTCTGGGGTTCCCCTGAAGCCTGCCTGATGAAATCACAGCTGACCCCTGGTTAGGGTGGAGGGGCGTTCAGGGTACCCTCTAGATGGCAGAATCCGGATCCAGAAGGAGGAAATGGAGTGGCGGATGTGGCAGGGCTCAACACAGTGCCCGGCGTCTCCCCCTGCCTACCACTGCATTTGTGCAGAGGCTGTTGGCTGTGCCCACCTGGAGGTCTTGCACTCCACCTGTTCCCTCTGCCTTGCCCCTGGCTCCCGGCCCCCTGCAACCATGCCTCACCCATGCAGAGGCCACACCCCACAGTTCAGGCTCTGAGATGCAGGCTCCGAGCTCCTGGCTGCTGGAGCATTAGCTCAGGGCCTCCTGACTCCTCTGCATAGAGTCCTGACCCCAGTGACCTGCCTTCTCTAACCACAGCAGACTGGAGGCCACACCGACAGGAACCAGGACAGACAAACACCGGTGAGGAGGCCCAGGGTGGCGGCTGCCCATGCGGAGGAAGTGCAAATTGATCTGGGAGCCCCCGGCGTAGACCCAGGTTCTGCCGCCTCCTAGCTGTATAACCTCGGGAGCCAGATGTCTCCTTTCTAAAGTAGGGGTCAGAGTAGTACCTGCTTTGCTGGGGTGAAGTCAGGGTTGCAGCCCCTATGCGTGGGACCACCCTTGGCAGGGCGCCTGGCCTGTAGGCTGGTAGCACTCAGAGAAGAGGCTACTGTCATGATTATTATCCCAAACCCTCCCAAAGACGGGGCAGGTGTTGAATCCAGGAAGACGAAGCATATTAGGATGAAAGCTCAGGTCCTGCATGGAGCTCTAGACACCGTATGATTTTGGGCAAACTGTGAGTGTTTTGATATGTCTGGCAAAAAGTAAGTCTGTGCCAGGTGAGGAGCCAGATTGGGGCACTTGCATAAGACACGTGGCACTTCGCCTAGGAGGGTAGAGGAGAGCACCTGGGAAACGAGTCGAATTATTTCTCATCACTATGTTCTTAAATAATTTTAATTTTCTTGGGGACATTGGTGGTGGTAAGCGTTTTTAAGAATCACAATGGAAACAAATGGGAAATTGTTAAAGTATTGATTGTAATTTCCTGGTGACTTCACTGATTTAAAAAATAGGAACCTTTAAGGAAAAAGCCCTCATTAGCAAGCAAGCAGTTAATTAAGGGGCTGTAGAATGGCTTGCATCGATTTCACCAGGAAACCAGAAAGCTGTGGCTGTAAGTCAATTTTTCCCCCACAGCTCCTTGCTTACCATGAATGCCACTTCTAGAATGCCGTGGGTAATACCATGAGAGCACAGATAAAGATGGGAAATGGTTATTTAAACCGAGATGGATAACTAATTTCAGGAATGATCGTAGATCTCGATGGTTGCCAGTTTTCCTCTTACACCATACACATAACTGAAAGACATTGTCATAGCTTTTATATAGAAAAAACTATGCAGATGGCCTGCTAATTATTACTCTTTATGCAATGACATTTTTTTCCAGCAGCACAGGCATGACCGGCCCCACATGGGAAGAGGCTCCATCCACTGTTCTAGGACCCTTTAGAGCATTTGCAATTTTGTGATTAAGAAAAACCCACACAACAAACCCCTGGCCTGTTGCTGTCCTAGCAACGAGCTAGGCTACTGCGGCACCATCACCACAACCATTCAGAAAGTTAATATGACCCAACACCAGGGAACCAGCCAGGGCCCAGCATTGGGCAGGCACATCGTCCAGGCAGACGACTGGAGAAATAGCGGACAATGTTCCTCTGCTGTTCTGGAAAACACAAGCATATTAACAATAAAAGCAGCTAAAGCTTGGGGCACACCTACTATGCATCAGGCCCCCTGCTTCACATCGTGAGTTCAATGAAGCCTCAAAAATTAATTTCAGAGATGAGCGAACTGAGGCCCAGAGAGGTTCAGCAGCTTGTCTGAGATGGCAGAGTTACTCATGCTACAACCAGGATTTGAATGTCCTAGGCGGTCTGGGACTCAGCAGCCTCCATAGATCCCCTTTAAGACAAAACTGACCAGGGAGGACGAAAGTAACATGCACTTCACATGTTACTCCCGCTGGGCCTGGTGCTGTGCTGGTTGGCTGGCCTGCACCAGCTCACGAGGAAGGACTGCTACATTGTCAGGAATTTTGTGAACCTGTTGGTGACTCATTGGTAGCTTGGAATTGGCCACAGTGGGAGTATCTACACCACAGAAATGAGCAAATGCTGCAAATGAGGGCTGGTTGTTCAACGTTGCCCAACATGCCATCGAATGCAGGTGTTAGAGCAGAACTGCCTGGTTCAAACCAGGGCCCAACGCTTACTGGGCGGCCTGGGGTGAGTTTTCTAGTCAGCAAAATGAAGATAACAGTAGTGACCACCTCATCGGGTTGTTGTAAGCATTAACTATAATCCATGTGCAGGTAGCACAGTATAAGTGATCAGCTAGTATCAGTTGTTGTAAAAGTAAGTATACCGCAGCTACTGCAGGCCTACCTTGGAGACAGTGCGGGTTCGGTTCCAGACCACTGCAACAAAGCGAACATCGCAATAAAGCCAGTCACACAAAATTTTTGGTTCCTCAGTGCGTATAAAGTTATGCCTATGCTATAGTGTAGTCTCTTAAGAGTGCAATAGCATTGTTAAAAAAACACATACTTTAATTAAAAACTACTTTATTGCTAAAAATGCTCACCATCACCTGAGCCTTCAGCGAGTCATTGCTGGTGGAGGGTCTTGCCTCGATGTTGATGGCTGCTGACTTATCAGGGTGCTGGTTGCTGAAGACTGAGGTGGCTGTGGCAACTTCTTAACATAAGACAACAGTGAAGTTTGCCGCCTCGATTCACTCTTCCTTTCATGAATGGTTTCTCTGTAGCATCTGATGCTGTTTGATAGCATTTTACTCACAGTAGAACTTCTTTCAGACTTGGAGTCAGTCCTCTCAAACCCTTCTGCTGTTTTATCACCTAAGTTTATGTCGTATTCTACATGCATTTCAACAATCTTCCCAGCATCTTCACCAGGAGTAGATTCCATCTCAAGAAACCACTTTCTTTGCTTGTCCGTGAAAAGCAACTCCTTGTCCATTAAAGTTTATCATGAGATCACAGCAATTCGGTCACCTCTCAGGCTCCACTTCTAATTCTAGTTCTCTTGCTGTTTCCACCACGTCTGCAGTTACTTCCTCCACTGAAGTCTTGGCCCCTCAAAGTCATCCATGAGGATTAGAATCAACTTCTTCCAAACTCCTGTTCGTGTTGATATTTTGACCTCTTCCCGTGAATCATGAATATTCTTAATGGCCTCTAGAATGGTGAATCCTTTCCAGAAGGTTTTCAGTTTACCTTGCCCAGATCCACCAGAGGAATCACTATCCATGGCAGTTAAAGCTTTACAAAATGTTTTTCTTAAATAAGATGTGAAGGTCAAAATTACTCCTCGATCTATGGGCTGCAGAATGAATGTTGTGTTCGCAGGCATGAAAACAACATTAATCTCATTGTACATCTCCATCAGAGCTCTGGGGTGATCTGGTGCATTGTCAACGAGCAGTAATATTTTGAAAGAAATCTTTTTTTCTGAGGAGTGGGTCTCAACAGTGGGCTTCAAATATTCAGTAAACCATGTTGTAAAGAGATGTGCTGTCACCCAGGCTTTGTTGTTCCATGTATAGAGCACAGACAGAGTAGGTTAGTACGATTCTTAAGGACCCTAAGATTTTCAGAATGCTAAATGAGCATTAGTTTCAACAGAAAGTCACCAGCTGCATTAGCTCCTGACAAGAGAGTCAGCCTGTCCTTTGAAGCTTTGAAGCCAGGCGTTGACTTGTCCTCACAAGTTATGAAAGTCCTAGATGTCATCTCCTTCAATATAAGGCTGTTTCATCTTCATTGAAAATCTGTCGTTTAGTGTAGCCCCTTCATTAACGATCTCAGCTAGATCTTCTGGAGAACTTGCTGCAGCTTCTCCATCAGCACTGGCTGCTTCACCTTGCGCTGTTATGTTATGGAGACAGCTTCTTTCATTAAACCTCATGCACCAACCTCTGCCAGCTTCGAACTTTTCTTCTGCAGCTTCCTCACCTCTCTCAGCCTTCATAGGATTGAAGAGAGCTAGGGCCCTGTTCTGGATTAGGCTTTGGCTTAAGGGAATGTTGTGCTGGTTTGATCTTCTATCCAGACCAGTGACACTTTCTCCATATCTGCAATAGGCTGTTTCACTTGTTTATCGTTTGTGTGTTCACTGGAGTAGCACTTTTAATTTCCTTCGAGAACCTTTCCTTTACATTCACAACTTGGCTAACTGTTTGGCACAAGAGGCCTAGCTTTTGGCTATCTTTGCTTTCGACATGCCTTCCTCGTTAAGCTTAATCATTTCTAGCTTTTGATTTAAAGTGAGGGATGTGTAACTCTTCCTTTCACTGGGACACTTAGAGGCCGTTGAAGGGTTAGTAATTAGCCTGATTTCAATATTGTTGTGTCTCAGGGAATAGGGAGGCCGGAGAAGAAGGAAAAAGAAGGGGGAATGGCCGGTCAGTGGAGCAGTCAGAACACGTACACCGTTTATCAATTGTCTTATATGGGCATGGTTCATGGTGCCCCAAAACAATTACAGCAGTAACATCAAAGGTCACTGATCACAGATCACCATAAAAATATAGTAATAATGAAACAGTTTGAAATAATGCCAGAACTACCCAAATGTGACACAGAGAAATCAAGTGAGAAAATGCTGTTTGAAAAATGGTGCCAACAGACTTGCTGGATGCAGGGTTGCCACAAACCTTCAATTTGTAAAAAATGCAATGTCTGTGAAGCGCAATAAAGTGAAGCTCAATAAAAGGAGGTATGCCTGTACTAATTATGATGATGATTATTATTGTTATATTAGGCGGCCATCCACTTTCACCTACACAAACTGGGTGGCTTAAACAATGGGAATTTGTTGTCACAGTTCTGGAGGCTAGAAGTCTGCAGTCAAAGGGTCAGTAAGGGTGCTTCCTTCTGAGGGCTGTGAGGGAAGGGTCTGTTCCAGGCTCCTCTCCTTGGCTTGTGGACGGCCGTCTGCTCCCTGTGTCTCTTCACATTGTCTTCCTTCAACGCAAGCGTCTGTGTCCAAATTTCCCCCTTTTTAGAAGGACATCAGTGATATTGGATTAGGGTCCCACGCTACACTAGTGTCACCTCACCTTAATTAATTACATCTGTAATGACCCTAGTTCCAAATAACGTCACATTCTGAGGTACTGGCGGTTAGAACTTCAACATACAAATTTTGGGGGGACACAGGTCAACCCCTCACAGCCCACCCTCTGGATCCCAAAAGTCCCTGTGTCTTTCTCACATGCAAAATACACTCAATATCCCATCCCAACATCCCCCAAAGTCTCACTCCATTCCGGCATCAACTCTCAGTTCCAAATCTCATCCAAATGTCACCTAAATCAGGTATGGGTGAGACTCAGGGTATAATTCAACCTGGGCCAAAATTCCTCTCCATTTGCAAACCTGTAAAACCAAGTGACAAGTTATCTGCTTCCAAAATGTAATGATGAGTATAATGGCTAATTTTGTGTGTCAGCTTGGCTGGGCTAAGGAATGCCCAGATAGCTGGTAAAACCTTATTTCTGGGTGTGTCTGTGAGGGTGTTTGTGGAAGAGGTTAGCATTTGAATCAGACTAAGTAAAGGGATCTACCCACACCAATGTGGGCGGGCACCATCAAATCCCGTGAGGGCCCCAAAGGAACCGAACGGTGAAGGAAGGGCCAATTCCCTCTCTCCTCTTGAGCTGGGATGTCCATTTTTTTCCTGCCCTTGGACTTTGCAACTCCTGGTTCTCAGACCTTCCGACTCTGGGACTTACACCCGTGGGCCCCTGGGCCTCAGGCCTTGGGACCAACTGACTTACACCACTGGCTTTCCTGGGTTTCCGGCTTGTAGATGGCAGATTGTGGGACTTCTCGGTCTCCACCATAAGGTGAGCCAATTCCTATCATCAGCCTCCTCCTGTCTATCTATACATATCTCCTGTTGGTTCTGTTTCTCTGGAGAACCCTGACTAATACAGTGGGATGGGCACAGGGTAGACATTCCCTTCCAAAAGGGAGAAATCGGAAAGCAAAGAGGTATCATGTGTCCCAAGCGAGTCTGAAACCTAGCAGGCCAAATGCCATGTGTTTTGAAGGCTTGAGCCTAACTCTGACTCAGTCTGTCCTCTGGGTTTGCCCCCAACCTTCACAAAGACAGCTCATGTATGCAAAACAGAACAAAATCATTCCATTTGCAATAACATGGATGGACCTTGAGAGAATTATGTTAAGTGAAATAAGCCAACAAGAGAAGGACAATCTGTGTATGACTCCACTCATATGAGGAATTTAAAATTATGGGCTAAAAACAGTTTAGTGGATACCAGGGGAAAGGTGGGGTTGGGGGTGGGCACAAAGGGTGAAATGGTGCACCTACAACATGACTGACAAACATTAATGTACAACTGAAATTTCACAAGATTGTAACCTATCAATAACTCAATAAAAACAAAAAACAAAAAACAAAGACAGCTCATGTGGCGGCCACAGCGAACAACTGGTCATTCCAAAACACCTTGTTCTTTCACACCTCCATACTGTGCCCTCCAGGCAGCAGAGGGCCCTGCTTTTCCTGCTCATTTGGGGCATTCCTCTGCAGCCATCAGGCCTCAGCTGAAGCCTTAGTGCTTGTCTGGGAGGCCTTTGTTGACCCCTCTCCTCCCTGAGGTCAGGAAAAGGAGCTGCCCCGGGACAAACAGCACCTCTGGTGCCGTCTTCGGGACCCTGGCCTGAGACTGCAAATCCGCCTGTCTCCCCACTAGACTAAGTGCTGCAGGATTTCAGGCACCAGCTCTCGTTTATCATGTCGGGGTCCGGCACACAGCTGGTGTGCGCTATAGAAGTGCCAGTGTGTCTGACTGATAGAATACACAGAAGAGCCTTTTCTGAACACCTACTGTGTGCAGAGTGTTGGACTTGGGCTAATACACTCTTGAGGGGGCAGTGATGAACCATCTCACACTCATTATTAGACACCACGGATGTAGCTCACTTGAGAGCTGGAGGAGCCTTAACAGCAGGTGCTGACACCTGCCACATATTAACTCATTGGGTCCTCACACTGACCCTGTGCGAGATTACACAGCATAGTGTCAAAGCAAGCAACCAGGAGCTAGCCTGATTTCAATCCAGGCTTTGCCACTTACCAGCTGTGTGACTTTGGGCAGTTTACTTATCCTCTCTGTGCCTCTGTTTTCTCGTCTGTAAAATGGGGCTACTCGGGGTACCTACCTCACAGGGTTCGAGTGAGTTAATATCTGTCAGATGTTAGCTGTCATTCAGGTATGGGCAGTTTCTACCTGCTGCTGCTGCAAAATGCTTGCTGAGGGCGAAGCATGCTCATCCACCCAGTGAGGGGGCCAGGCAAAGTGAGGCCCAAGGGCCCCTCCAGCTCTCAAGTACAGTCCATCTGTCCTGTACATGAAGTGACATTAGTGCACCAACGGGCAACAGACAAACAAATGTGTGTATGTGGGGAGGGGGTGGGCCCCTAAAGAGCCAGTGATGCCAGGAGTCTATTGGTGGCAGTTCCATCAATGATAAGAGGCCTGGCCCGGGAGGCAAGACCCTGGGCTCTTGGCTCAGTCCTGCAAGTGGCCCAGCGTGGGACCTGGGGCAAGCTCCTTTCCCTCTCTGGGCTTTAGGTTCTGCCTCTCCCACAGGCTTGGCCTCCCATCTGCAGCATTTTCCAGGCAGGCCTCCCCACCTGCCCTCGTGGCTGAGAGACCCGTCCTGGGCTGCAGGTAGCCCCAGTTGTGTTGGAGCTGCGGCTATGCCTCCGCTGGCCTGCCTCCCGGCCGCGTGGCATGTCTGCCTGCGGGGAAGCCCTGCTGCCTTGAGGAATGAGTAGAGATGTCACCTGGTGCAATTTGAGTAATGAAACCAAAGGACAAGGAAGTGGCTTGCTGCTCTTCCTTGTGAGCTGGGACATTTGTTTCGCCAGCCCTTTCTCCTGAGTGCAGAGGCAAGTGAGGCCGAGAAGATGCTTTGCTATCCAAGTGCCTTCTCTCTGGGCTCCTCGTTATTCCCCCAGCGCCTCAGGACCTACGATGCAGAGCAGTCTTCTTGCCCCTGAGATGCTGCCCAAGGCACTTCCAAGGTGGCACTCTATGGGGAATTACGGTACTGGGCATTTGCCAGGAGGAAGAGAGTGTGCTTTACATGGGACTGAAATGTCCCTGCTGTTCAGAGAAAGGAGATTCAGAGAAAAAGGCAAAATCGGTGCCTTTTGCAGCAGCCAAATTTCCATCTCTTTGCTGTGTGTGCTGGCAACGTGATGCCCAGAGCAGATCGCACAGGCTGGTGTCACGTTGCATCAGCGGCAAAACAAACTGCTTTAGTAATCAGATCCCCGGACCTGGTGGCAGATGCCTAGCTGGCTAGGAGAGCCATGGCAGCCCACTTTAGAGCTGTGGCGTTCTAAGCGAGCTAGACATGGTGCCACACTGACCCTTGCAAGTGGGTATCCAGAAGCTTCCCATCGGTGGCCATGCAGGGCTCAGCTTCTTCCCCAACCCGCCCCCGTCCCTAGCCGTGTCCCACGGAAGTCCTCCTTGCGTGGATGCATCATTGCCCATTCCAGCATCCTGACCCTGTCTGTGAAGCTACAGCCACACACTGTGTCCTTATTCCTGAAGGGCCACCTCATAGACACCAGCCCACCGTGCCACTCTGTGGGCTCAGTGAGGCTGGGGGAATCAAAGCAGAAGCCTTGAAAGACTTCTGTATCCCTAAGAAGCTGCGGCCGCAAGGGACCACGTTTCCCTATAGTAGGATGGACAGCAAGCAGAACATTTGCTACCCTTGACGGAGGCCAGAACTAGCTGTCCCCTGCAAGCTCCATGCCGCCTCCTCTTGCTCTCTGCTCAGGGCTCGTTCCTACTAATGAAATGGCCGTTTCGCCAGTGTAACATTACTTAGCGATTTATTAGTGATTATTGATTTTCAATTGTGGTTTCCTGGGACTGTGGGATGGAGCAAATCGAAGGCATCCTGCCTACGGACCTCCCTCCATTTGCTTGAAGCCATGGACTCAGTCGCAAGCAGCTCATCCATTGCTGAAAGCACCGAGAGAGACAGCCAGTGCTGCTTCCTGCTGCTCGGTTTCCACTCACTGTCTCCTAAAGAACCCTTCATCCCACTTCCTCCAGAGGCCCAGCTGCGGATAGGAGCAGATAGGACTTCAAGTGGATGCTTTTATGATTTTTTTGGTGGCCCCGATTGGATCCTGTTCCCATCTCTTGGGACTCACTCTGCCCTCTTATTCCCCAGAAGCCTCCCTCCTTTACTCCCTCTTAAAGGATTCCTGCTGCTTCCGAATGATCCATTGTCCCTCTGCTTGGAAAATGGTGGCCTCCATCCCCTGGCAGGAAGGAAGCAGAAGCCTGTATTGCCTTGTAGCCCTGGTCCTCCCCACCACCAGGCTCCTGGGCCTGGAAGGAATCCTAAGCCGGGTGGTCCACTTCCTTCCTCGCCCCTGTCTGTGACTCCCAGCTCCAGCCTCCAACCTGAGAAGGAGTAGGCACTCACACATGCTCTCCCAAGTATCTGCTGAGCACCTCGCTCCAGCGCCACACTAGTTGTGGGAGAAAGATCTGATAAAAAAGGGAAGGCTACCGACAGCTCTTCTGCACCATATCGGAGCTGCTTCACCTCACTTGTCTCTTATTCCAGCCACCTCTGAAGCAACCAGTTCTTTCTACGTGGGGTCCAACAAAATGCATGCGGGTGCAGCTCGACAGCACCTCACCTCAGGCTTACAATGCATGCCTGGGCCTTCTCTTTTGACACTGTGGCATGGAATGCCAGGGGGACTTGTTTGGTATGTGCGCATGCAGGGGAGTTACATTCCCACGGAAAGAAACTTTGACCAACGGGGAAAGGAGATGAGGAATAGCTGCTCCCCTTTCTCCCCCTAGTTCTGCGTCATATTTCATTTGGCTCTCAGAGGGTTATGTGGCATCAAGCAAACAGTCACCCGTTATGGTGCATAATTAGATAGCGTATCTGTCTTTTGGCTCTTCCTCCTTCCCTATGGTGCTCCCCTCGTCCCCCCCATCTCTCACTCATGCTCTCTGGGATCACATTTCCCAATAAAGATACTTACATATAAGCCTTTGTCTTATGCTCTGCATTCCGGAGAACCAGATAGCTGGTACTAGGAAGGGCCTTAGAAGTCCTGAAGATGGGATTTGGGGGCTAGATCTCCTACCAGTCAGATGGTAATACGGACCCCGTTTCTGGTGGGAAGAGGGATGGTGACAAGCGTTGACATGCAGTGGCATCACAGTTATCTAGACTCTCACTTGTGAAGCACGTGGTTATGTGGTAGTGATAGCACTCAAATATTATAGGGACAATGGTAATCGTAAGGATTGGGGGGTTGTCTGGCTTTTATTACTTTGAGAAACTTGCAATAAAGAAAATGGTGGGCTTCGGTCAGCCACCCGTGAATTCAAAACACCCTGTGAAAGCTAGAAGGCCCCTATGGAAGCATTCAAAGGAATCCTCAGACCGTGAGGAAAACTAGACCCAACATCAAATTGTAAGAATAGAGTGTTGCAAAGAAGATTAAATACAGCTTCAATAGTTTTCTATATTAAGGTCTTGATGGGAAAACAGTGGGAAATTGAGACCTGAGGTGGGGACATTTGGGTGGATAAGCCTGAGAATCTTGGACCCTCAAAGTCTCCAGAACTCTTCATGCTGGCAGCCTCTTTTCTTTGCCAGAGGAGAGCAGCCTGCCACACTGTAGAGACCCTGCAATGACATCATCTGATGTAGGTGTCTTGCAAGATGATGCTTTTCCTCTTCAAGACCCACCTTCACTACCTCTCATTGCCTCTAGGCTGACAACCAGGGTCAGATCTCAGGCTTGGAATACAGCCCAAGCTTGGAAGTACAATTCTTGTTCTGGAAGAAAATAGCTTACTTGCCAAAGGAATTGCAGAAACTGGCTAATATATACTAGTAAGAATTGTGAGAACGCTTATGGGGGCTGGATATTGACGGTATTGGACCCAGGGAGTAGACAGGGGAGAATCTATTGACATGGTGGCACTCACTTGTACCCAGGGATTCAAGGTTCAGATAAAGACATTGGGAATGAGTCCTAATACTCTGCTGACATGGCTCCTTGAAGCCTGCCATGACAGTAGCCTAGAATAAATGAGATGGAGCTGCTGTAACTTTCTTGGTATAGTATTGAGGAAGGAAGCGTAATGTTCAGAGAGATATTAGAACAGATTACGTGATATCAGAAAACCTACTATTTGACTGTGTTCCTTGGGTGGGACGAAGAACCCTTCCTTCACCAAGGCGGTAGGCGAGAGGGGCACTAGCATATTTGAGAGCTTGTTAAGTAGCTGTTTTCTCTAGGTTGAGTTTTACAGTATGAGATACACCATGGAACTGAGTTCTCTGGTATCAGTGGAGATGTGACTCTAGAATGGCAGAGGTCAGGTGGCAACACTTAACCATCATAGTAATGTAAGCAAGGTCAGAGTAGCCACTGGGGTGTCACACCTGCTGGGATCTGTGTGATGACCGACAGACCATTGCATTCCTAGGACAGATAGGTGGGAGATAATGAGGGCGTCATCCGATTAGTCTAACAGAAAAACATCGGCAGCTTATGAGCAGAACACGGATATCAGCCACCACAATGAAAAATTCAATTCCTTACGCAGTTTCCGGATTTATGTCATTTCTCCAACCCAGAGCCCAGATTGAAGGGGAGACTGCTCTCCTTGTGGAAGAGCCCTACAGTGCCACCGCAATTACATATGACAAATATTCTCCCAATCCTTCTGCAAAGGGGTCTAAGGACGTTTGTGAAGGGAACCATGACAGGGAAAGGGGACTACTTATACTTGTCAAGAACTGTTGGATACAAGGTCTGAGCTTACACTAGTATCAAAAAACCAAAAATGCCATCATGTTTTTCTTGTTAGACTGGGGACTTACTGAGGTCAGGTGACAAATGGTCTAATGGAGCTGTAGGCCCATCCTGTGGTCATTTCTCTGGCTCCCAAGTATATAACTGGGATAGACATTTTTAGCAGCTAGAAGAACCCTCACATTAGCATCCTGACTCATGGAGTAAGAATTATTTTGATAGGAAGGATCCAGTGGAAAGTGTGGAAACTGCTTCCTCAGCTGAGATGGGAAATCAGAAGCAACACTAGGAGGTATTGCAAAAATTTGTCTCACTATCAAAGATTTAAAGGATGAAAAAGCAGTGGTCCCCATCACATCCTTGTTCAGCTCACCTATACGGCTCCAGCAAAAACCAGATGGATTGTGGCAGACTATGGTGAACCGCTTATGGTAAACTCTACCAGGTGGTCACACCAGTTGTGGCTGCACTGCTGGCTGTGCTATCTTTACTGCAGCAGACCAGAACATCCTTTGACACTTGGTATGTGGCTCTTGGGCTGGAGAATGCATTATTTTAATCCCCATCAATAAATGAGATTAAAAGCTGTTTGCCTTTACACAAGAAGGCTAGCAGTACATATTCACTATTTTACCCCAGGGCGAGGGGAATTCTCTGCTCTCTGCTGTCACAATGTAGTCTATAGGGGCCTTGATCTTCTTGACATTTCACAGAACATCACACTGGCTCATCATATTGATAAAATTACTGACATCATGCTAATTGGACCTGGTGAGCATCAAGTGACAAGTACCTCAGACGTCCTTGTAAGACACATGCAAATAAGAGGGTGGGAGATAGACCCCAAGAAGATGTATGGGCTTGCCATGTCAGTGAAATTTTTAGGGGTCTAATGATCTAAAACACACTGTGACATCTCCCCTAAGAAAAAGGACAAATTATTCTACTGTGAATTGCCTACCCCTAAGAAAGAGACACAGCACCGGGAGGGTCTTTTAGATTTTGGAGGCAGTGTAGAATGAAGTTGGGAATTTTGCTCCAAGATATTTATTGGGTTGTGCAGAGGTTGCCAGTTTTGAGTGGGATTTAGAACAAGAGAGGGCTCTGCAGTGGCCCAGGCTGAAGTACAAGCTACTCTCCCTCTTGAGCCTAATGACTCATCAGATCCAGTGGTGCTAGAGGTATCTGTGGTAGACGGAAATGCTGTGTGGAGTCTTTGGCAATCTCTAACAGCAGAGTCGCAGTGCAGACTCCTACGGTTTTGGAGAAAGGTCATGCTTTCTGTGGCAGAGGATTGCTTTCCTTTGATAAAAGCTTTTGGAGTGTTATTGGGCCTTGGTAGAGAACTAGCGCTTGACCGTGGAACCCCAAGCAACCATAAGACTGCAGTTGCCCATCGTAAGCTGGGTATTATTAGATCTACTAAGTTATAAGCTCAGGCAAGCACATCCTTTGTATGATGAAAATAATGATTTGACTTTGGATCCAAGAAGGTCCATAGACTCAAGTAACTTACTTAAACAGATGGCTGCATCTGTTGTATTAACCACACATTTCCCACAGCTCATACTTACGGCTTTATGGAGTTTTCCTGTGACCCATCAATGCAGGAGAAAATAGTTTGGGCCTCGTCCTTAGATTGGTTGGCACAATGTATTGGTGAAAGCTGAAAGAGAAATGGACTGTTGCCACATTCCAAGCCCACTTGGCGATGGTAGAAAGAACAGCGGTAAAGGGAAATACTCCTAGAGGGTGGGGTTGGTCGTCAACTTGGCGTAGAGGAAGTGGCCTACAAAAGGATGGACGACTGGGCAGTGGCAATTGGCTTAGCTGGTTGCCACAGGTTGAATTTTGTCCACTTTCCAAATTCATATGTTGAAGTCCTGTCCCTGGTACCTCAGATTGTAACCTTATTTGGAAATAGGGTCAATGCAGATTTAATTAGTTAAGATGAGGCCATGCTGGAGTAGGGTGGGCCCTAAACCAATATGACTGGTGTCCTTATACAAAGGGGACATTTGGACAAAGAGCTGTATATAGAGGGAAGACGATGTGAGGAGACACAGGCAAAGATGGCTGTCTACAAGCCAGGGAGAGAGGCCTGGAGCAGACCCTTCCCTCAGCCCTCGGAGAGAACCAACCCTGCTCGTTCCTTTGTTTTGGACTTCTGGTCTCCAGAACTGTGAGACAATAAATTTCTGTCCTTTAAGCCACCCAATTTGTGATACTTTGTTATGGCAGCCCTAGAAAATTAATACACTAGTTGGCTAGGGGCCTGGAAGGAACCTGCTTGGAAAATCGTGTTAATGGCAAAGGAGGTACAACGTTGGGCACAGGATTCACTGAGATTACTGTGTGCCCAGTCACTCAGTAGCAGTAGGCCTAATAGAATAGCCTGTTAAAGACTTAGCTAAGATGCCAGCTTGGGGACAGTACAGTGTGGGGTTGAGGTGCTGTTTTCCGGGATGCGGTGTATACACGGATCCAATGACCAACACATGGTCCTCAATAGCTAAAACCCACACATCCGCAAACCAAAGGGTGGACATAGGAGTGGGCCTCCTCACCATCACTCTCAGTGACTCATTTGTTGAATTTATGCCTCCTGTCCCTGAAGCTTTAGTCTCTTCCAGATTAGAAGTTCTGTTTTGATGGGACAGAATATTTCCATCAGGGGTCACAGTAAGGATTCCATTGAACTTGAAGCCACAATGACCATATAGTCAGTTAGGGTTTTCATTCCAGTAAACCAGCAGGAAAAGAAAGGAGGGCTTAGTGTTGCTTCCATGCAATGGTGGCAGGGAGGAATATGTTTAGGGCCCAGGGAATTCAATGGGGGTGTTTTCTTGGT
The DNA here is from genome assembly GCF_041296265.1 of Equus caballus. Lineage (NCBI taxonomy): Eukaryota > Metazoa > Chordata > Mammalia > Perissodactyla > Equidae > Equus > Equus caballus. The sequence continues at coordinate 141,314,066 of NC_091715.1, read as the reverse complement.
GCTTCCTTGTCCAGTAACAAAGGTGAATGGGTGCTTGCAGGAACCATGGCCCAACAATGGCCCGGCAGCTAAGGGCTTAGACTCTCTGGGGATAAAGGCCTGAGTCACCTCACCAGGCAAGCAACACAGACCAGCCAAAGTGCTGGCCCAGGGAAGAACATTTCTAGAATACGAGGTGGAGGAGGGAGATGATGAATATCAACTATGGCCTAGGGATCAGCTGTGGCACCAAGGACCGTCACTTTTTCACCAACCCTCCTGCATGAAGTCTTTGCAAAGATTGCAACTGCCTATCACTTTGAAAGGGCTTCTGGGTAGATTGGTCTTAGACTTCAAATGTCTTAAGAAGGAAGTGAGAGCATTTTGTTTTCTCAAAAATGGAAGCCCCATATTGTAATATGGGAACAGGGTACAATGGAGGATACAAGCAAATCTATGTGGTGCAAGGAATGGACTGTATCAGACACTTTTTAATGCCCCACTTCAGGTTCTCTTGGCTTCACCCATCTCTTACTCCAGTCACTGCTGTGGAGACCAGTTTTGTGAAAATTCTGACCACCTTCATGCTGGTGCAACCTACTGGCACCTTGCAGTGTCTGTGACGCATGCTTTCCCCTCCTTCCCCCAAGCCAAGGGATGGGTCGTTGTGGGAACCACTCAGCACCCACACATGTGCACCTTGGTTTTTGGGGGTGTTAACACTCCATGAAATAACTGCTTCCCCTTTTCTTCCACAATGGATGATCTCGAGATGCATTTCATATGGCTTCTCGGATGGTCCCATAAATTCAAGCAGCCAGTTGCCTTTCACAGTGGCCAGCTTGATAAACACGGTCTTGTACTGACTGTCCTTCTTTCCCTGCATCACTGCCCCTGCCCCTTACTTCCGCTCCCTGGTGTCACTCTCCCCCGAAAAATATTCACACATAAGTTTTTGTCTCAGATTTGACTTTCTGGAGTCTGCAGACTAAGAGAGTAGGCACATGCCTGCCCTCACTGAGTTTCCAGACTAGTTGAGGAGACAAACACAGAACATTTATATTCCTGGTGTAACATGTCCCGTACAGGGGCTGCACCCAGTGGGGCAGGAGTGTGGGAGACCATAGGAGCCCTAAGTAATCTGGGGGGAGGGGTTTAGGAGGGCTTCCCTAAATTGTGAAGGTTCAGCTGATATATGCAGTATGAGTAGAAGGTTTGTCAGGAGAAAGGGGTGTGGGCCAACACTTTTGTGGGGCAGGTGTTTTCGCAGAGGTGAGGGGAGGAGGGGATGCATCAAAGGTTTCTGGATGTTTCAGCCTTAGAAGCAGAGGTGGTCATGGGGATGTGGGAAAAGCAGGGGCAGCCGGAGCCGAGTACCCTTTCTACAAGAAGTGAAGCTCCAGAAGACATGGGACTCGATGGGGTCCAGGACCCAGGGGAATGGGTTGGCCATCCACAAGGGAAGGAGCAACCCTTTTTCCTCTGAGACTGAATAGAAAGAAGGAAGAGAGGGAAGGGAGGTACACCGTGACTTTGAGGTGGCAAGGACGATGGAAGCTTCAAGTTGGACAACTTTGGTCTTCTCTGCAAATCCCAAGCTGAGTTTGCTGCTGGCAGAGTCAGGGTGGGGCCAGGGCTGGAGGAGGCTGGTGGCGCAGGCTCAGGACAGCTGTTGTGGGGAATTCCAGAGGGATTGAGTTGACGGAGGGAGCGCCGCCTGCCCTACCTGTCTGCCGGGCCAGACGGGACTTTGCGTAAAGGAGGGCCTCGGGGTGTTTGCTGAATGTAGAGCGGGTTTACCGATTGTGGCCTGAGTTGCAGTGAGTCCACGCTTACCCTCCACTTGACCCACGCTTGGTTCTCCTTCTTACTACCACCCCCACTCTCTGAAATGCACCCCCCTTACCACCCCTCAGCCTTTGCCTGAGTTGTCCCCTGTGCAGGCAACAACTGGTCTTAGATCCCCCCAAGCCACAGCCCACATTCTTCAAATCGCAGCGTGAAGCCCCACCTCTAAGAAGCTATCTTTGTGATTAATACCGACCATTCTCGAACCCCTCAGCAGAAGCCCCAGAGCGGACCTCTTGTCCAATGCACTCCTGTAATTCCTGTTGCTCTCCGAATTTAGCCAGGACCAGGAGATGACAAGCGCCCGTCTTAGGGCCCATGTTAGAATGCCAGCTCTGAAGTGTGGGAGCTGTCTCCTGGCCCCCCACCTCACACCTAGACAAGTAAGAACTCTCCAGATTTCCTTAGGCGTCAAAGGTTGTCAGAAGTGAGCCCCATCCAGGAGCCCCAAGAGCATTCCAGGGGCTTCTTAAGCCAAGTCCACACATCCCCAAGAAATCCAGGGAGGGCTTCAGGTCGTTGACAAGACCCTTGGATTTGGATGCAAAACATTGTGTGTGCATATGTGTGCATGAATGTACTTCTGTGTGTTTTCTGGAGACAAGTTCCATAACTCTTCTTAGCTCTTCAGAAGGATCTCCGAGGGGCTGGCCAGGTGGCACAGTGGTTAAGTGCACACGCTCCACTTCGGTGGCCCGGGGTTCGCCGGTTCGGATCCCGGGTGCGGACATGGCACCACTTGACAAGCCATGCTGTGCTAGGCATCCCATATATAAAGTAGAGAAAGATGGGCACGGATGTTAGCTCAGGGCCAGTCTTCCTCAGCAAAAAGAGGAGGATTGGCTGCAGTTAGCTCAGGGCTAATCTTCCTCAAAAAAAAAAAAAAAAAAAAAGGCTCTCCAAGCCCTGAACAGCCCAGAACCACTGCTGTAAACCTTTCTCGGTGGACACAGCCCACAGCGGGCCTACACCCCACTGCACAACTCATCTGCAGTCAGGGTGAATCCAGATGGTCAAATGGATGCTGCTCCCAAGTTCCTGGGCCACTGCCAAGGGTGTTGTGGCCACAGATATTTGTGCTCAATCAGAATTCAGTCTGTGGGTCATAACATCCCTCAACAGTCCAATGAGTGGATGACAATAAATAGAGAGCCAATCAGGTTTATGAGTCTTGTGGAAATTTAAAGAATCCTAACCTGTGGGAGCTGGAAGGCTGTTTATAGGCCACTGAGTCCAATATTTCCAGAAATGTGTTCTATGGAACGCAAATTTTACCAGACGTGAACAGAATAGCCCTTCAAAGAAAAAAAGGACTCTGAGATCAAAAAGTTTGGGAGACATTGGGTTAAACAATGTTAAATGGTTCTCTCTCCAGTAGGACTTCTCAGCATCTGCATTAGGTAACAGAAGCTTTGAATTTTCGGGAGGGAGGTAGTGTTTCCCAACTATAAGTACTATGCAGTTCCTGTGCAGGGTATCTGGTGGGATAACAGTCTTCCGTTGACCCGGTTCGGGTCAGAAACCATTTCGTGAGTTTCGGGAAGTTCTATTCACCCCTACTTAACTGGAGAACTCTGCTGGGCACATGCGCTTCCTTGGGGATGAGTGGGGGGTGGGGGCAAACGTGAGTGCTCGGGTACTCCATGCGCTGTCACTCCCAGCCCTTCCCCCCACAGCTGCCGGATGCTTATTCTAGGATCCCTTGTGTAGTGCTAACTTATGGCCCAGATGCTGTCCCAAGCACACTTTATAGTTACTCACTGTGTCAGGCAGCGTTCTCCAGAGGAATGGAGACAGTAGGATATAAATATATAAGGACTACTTTAAGGATTTGGCTCATGTGATTGGGGGGGCGGGCAAGTCCACCAGTGGCAGGCAAGGCCAGCAGGCTGGAAACTCAGCAGGTGTTGCTGGTGCTCTTACCTCTACAGCAGGCTACCTCTCAGGGCAGCCTGCTGACCAAAAGTCAAAGGTCTTGGGGCAGCGGCCCCCTGGCTCCCAGGTCAGGCTTTGGGGGCCAAGGCCCAAGGCCAGCCACAGTCTTGGGCCAAGGGAGCTGTTATCCCCCTTCTCCCCAAGATTTTCCACCAAGGGGGAATGCTCCCACACGGTCGGCCGAAACTTGGCCCCTGTCTAGGCCAGGCCTGCAGGGCTTTATTTGCCTGTGAGTTTGTTTGGAAATGTCTCTGGGTTGTATTTTCTGGGCATGTGCGCTCAGGCCTGCAGGAGTGGGGGATGCAGATCTGCTGCCTGGTCGGGCTGTGGTGCTTCAATATCCCTGTGCACCCAACGCCGCTCATGAGCCACCCCAAAGTCTGCAACTCCAGGCTCATGCCCTAGTGCGTGTCCAGCCAGGACCACAGCCATGACCATGGCCCACAAATTTCCCAAATGGGCATGCTTCAGTGCAACTTCCAGAAGTGCCTCCCATGCTGGCCATAGGGCTATACTGCAGGCCTCATGCTCTGATGGGGATCTGAGCTCAGATGAAGCCAGGGCTGGGGGCTGATGCGGAGGCTGTCCCTTGGGTTGGGCTGACAATGGTGACCTCGGAAGATGCCTGCCCCCTCTCTGGCCTCAGTGATCCCATCTATATGATGATAGGGGAAGACTAGAATGATCCTTAGTGTGCTCTCCATCTTCAAACTTGTCTTCAACAACAGAGTTTGAAGCCACTTCCTTCTTTCCCAGATACCCATAGAGGCATTCCAGAGGGCACTGTTGAGGACTCTTTTTCTGGACTTGTGTCTCAGGAGCCGGCTATAGACAGCTAATGGCTAGGCATTGCTTGGTTACATACTTGCGTACAATAAGCCAACAAACAAAATCCAACAACCTCTAGTAGGGCACGCCATTCTAGGGGCAAGTGATGGCAGTGCTGAGACAAAGAAAATTTGGGAGGAATCAGGAACTTTAGGAGATGTAGCCTCTAGGATTCCTCCCTCCCTCCCTGCCTCCCTCCCTTCCTTGCCGTCTGTCATCTGACCCCAGGCACAGGTCAGCTCAAACAGCTGAACAAGGACAGCAGGCACGCTCTCTTGGATCATCTGGGGAGGGGGCTGAACGGCAGCATTCTTCCCCTGCCACCCCCTCACATTTAACACACACTCCCCCATTATTCTGAAAGAAAAATGCCAGGATTCCAGGAAGCAGTACAAATGTGTGCTGACCTTGGAGCCCCAGATCCATAGTAGCAGCTTGTCCTCAAAGCAGACAACTACAGACGGGTGTGCTGTAGGCTTCGGCCTCTATTTCCTTCTGGGCCCCAAGGTGGCTGATCCTTGGGCCTCAACTCTGCTTATAGGGAATGCAGGTGATACCCTGGAAGACAGCCCTGACCAATACCAAGTCTAGAAGGAAGAGCTGGCCCAGCCGAGGCGCTCCTGGGAGGCACCCTCTACTGGGCCGCCTCAGGAAGAAGAGCCTAGAAGCCTGAGTTCTTGTTCCTGCCTTTGGCTCGTTGGGCTTCCGTAAGAAGGCTCCCTGGGGTGTGCACAGTTCTTTATGGATTACCAAACATGTTGCTGTCCATTCCATTCCTCCGCTCATCTGTTCATTCTTACGTCCACCACATACTTATCAAGTGCTGGTTGTGTGCTAGTATTGGAGGTAGAGTGGTGCCTGAGATCCACCTCATCACTGCCCCCCTGCTGCTTCCATCTTGCAGGGAAGATAGACAAGGAACAGAGAATTCGAAGAGGGGTACATGTTTCAAAGGCAATGAGAGTCTACTGCAGCGCCAGAAGAGGGCCGGGAGTGCCATGTCAAGAGTGTGTGGTTAGAACAAGGCAGGGTGGGCCGTTTGAGCCTGGTGTCCTAGCTCCCAGCTCAGGGCTTTCTCTACCTCTCTTCACTGCCCTCTCCTTATTCCACCCACCCCCCAGCTGCTGCCTATTGGATTATCATTCACTGCCATTCATCCAATGAGCTTGGCCAATAACAAGGTCGTACGTTAGCTTCCTCTTGCCAAATCAGGTGACAAAACCAAGGCCCTTGGCAAGGTGGAGAGAAGGCCAGGTCATGGACAAACAGGACAGCTTATCAACCTTCTTTGGTGTCCCCTCTTCACTGCCAGGGCCAGGCTTAGCCCTGGGGCTCCTGACACCTGGGAGTGGGACAAGGTTAAAGGGAACTGAAAGGGGGCCTGTTGGGCTGGGGCTGGAGAAAGAGTGACCTGCCTTGGTGCTAGATGCTGTGGGTGTGGCTACGTTTAGGATGTAGAGGGACCCAACCAACTCTGGGCCCCTCCTGTGTGCAATAAAGCTGCATTTTAAGGGTAAGGAAGCGGAGGCTTAGAATGGGTAGAATATGACTTCTTGTCTGAGGTCATCTTGACAACTGCCCTGTATGGGAAGTCCAGTTGGCAGTCCCATTTGACAATGGAAAACCTGGAGGCACAGAGTGGAAGTGACATGCCGGAAGCCAGCGGGCCCCCCAGCTGCATTCCTGGGCCTCTTGGTCCCACACTGAGGTGTCTAAGCCTGGGCCTTTCTCCAGAGGGTGGCGGGGGGGGGGCTTGGCTTATGACTGCTGAACCATGTTCCCTGGAATTTCACAGAGGAATCTGAAACTCTGTGATGGTCCCACACACTAAAGCACTGGTTCCCTTTGTTGCCACACAGATTCCATTCTCCCAGCAGCTCGCCCTGCTGTCCACTGTCCATCAGGAGCAGGAAGCCCTGTCCCAGCCCTATGACTAGACCCATCAGCCTTCTTCCCTCCTCAGAGTGGGTCTAACAGGCAGTCCCTAGACCCTGGCACTCAGGCCTCCCTCCACTGTGATAAACCCAATGGTTTCAGGCCAGGAGCTCAGGCCCTCCAGGAAATGATAGCTCATTGTCATTACCCAGAAAATCTCAGCAGCTCCATCATGAGGTGTCCAGCCCGTTCCAGGGCTAAATTTGGCGGGGGAGGAATCTGAGGAATTCTTTAGGCTCTCAGATTCCACCTTTTTATTTTGGGGTAGAGGAAAGAAGGGGCGGAAACCGTGAAACTGTATCCTCAGCCCCAACTCCGGCGCTGAGGGGAGAGGGAGGGCTGGTGAGCTAGTGCTGGGAGCCCCAGGGAGTGACGGCCTTCTCTCCCGCCCTCATCCTCTCCTTTGTCACCATGGCCACCAGGACCACACAGTGGTTTCTGGTTCAGCCAAACTCCTCTGGGTCCCTGGAGCCCTGTGCTTGGGGCTTCTGTGGGGACCCCAGCTGCCCACCCTAGTGGGGCCCAGGGCCCCTTGCCGGGCCAGCCTCCACCTGCCCTCGTGCTTTCATCCTCAGGCTTGTCCTGAGCAGTCTCACTCTCCAAGGTCTGTCCTCTGCCCCCTGGCTCCCCTCCCCTGGGCCCACCATGGACAGCCAGGACAAGAGCTCAGCGGTAGGGAGGAGAGGCCTGGGCTGCAGGCTGTGTCCCCCTGGGGCCTTCCGCCATGTTGGGCACATGAGCTGAGCCATCTCTGTGCTGTGGTGGAGTGAGGTTCTGCCGCTGGCGCCACATCCAAAGCCCTGTGCGCACCTTGGCCGGGCCGGGACGTGCCTGCGGGCCAGCGCCCAGGGTGGCCTACTCTCCTTTGCAGAGCGGCCCAGCACCAAGGGAGGCTGGGGAAGCCACCAGCCGACAAATGGCAGTGCCCTCCCACTTGCGGGGAGCAGCCTACTCCACAAGGGCTGTGGGAGACGGCCGTTCAGGCAGGAGGCGGAGGGGACCCAGAGCTGAGGCCCTGGCTCTGTATCCCTCTGATGGAAGGAAAGCGGGGAGGGACAAAAGAAGAGAGGAAGGAAGGGAGGAGAGCAGGAGAGAGGGAGCGGGCGCCCATGGCCTCCCTGGGAACCCACTGGAAATGCCCCGTGAGCCAGAGCCAGGGCCGACTAGGGCCAGGGTGGCTGCTTCTGAGACACGTCCTGTGCTCTCGGCGACTGTGTGCTTGGCTGATGCCACCTTCCACAGGTGACCAGGGTCACGCAGACCAGGCCAACAGAGTCCCCAAGGAGAAAATCTCCCAGCGACCCAGCATCAGACCCATTGCTCCTGGTCATCTTGGATGCGGCTGCTGGATCCGCAGAGCTGAGGACACAGGGACCCCGGGCTGGCCCTGACTTGCACGTGACCCTGCGCACAGCCCTGCCCGCTGTGGGCCTGGTCTCCCTGCCTGTCAGCAGCTTGGGCTGGGGGCCTGGCTCACCTGAAGGGCCCTGCTTGTCCCTCCCACAGGCTCCCAGGTACCGACCAGCACAGGGCTCAAGGTGTACCAGGGCCCCTGGGCCACCCTGGGTCAGCTGTAGCTGCCCGCTGCCCAGGGACAGGAGGCCATGCCAGCCTTGGGCCCATCTATTTCCACCCCTCCTGTCCCATTGTGGCTCCAGGGACAGAGTGCTCCTTCCACTCTGAAGTGCTGCCCTCTCCACTGTAAACAGTGCTGGTCCTGGAGTGTCCTCCCAGGGCAACCAGAGTTCTGATGGGGCTGATGCTCTGCAGCCACAGACGTGAATGGAGCAGTGGAGACAAAAGCTGGTAGGGCTCTCTCAGGCTTGGGCTGAGATTCACCAGTGTCATCCCCTGCTGGGAGGCAGTTTCTTACTGTCTCCAGTGTGCAGATGAGGAAACAGTGACCTGAGGCTGCACAGTACCCAGCAGGGGTGGTCCCAGGAGCCAGAATTCCAACTCAGGTTTGAATGACCCCAGAGCCATAAATGCTGCCTCCTGGCTGTACTCCAAGGCCCCTGGCAGCTGAGACCCTGTCCGAACCCCCACCCCACCCATTGCTCAACATCGTGCCAGGCACAAAGGAGACATCCAGTTAGCATTTCTTGATGGATTGTCCGCTAAAGGAGCCACCCAGCCAGCTACATGGGGAGCAGGACCCACCAGGCCTGTCCTGACCCACGGGCCCCGCGAGGAGGGAGGCTTGTTTCTGCACAAGCACTGCTCCTTGCCCTCCCAGCACACAAGCCCAAGCCTGCTGCCCCAGGCAGCAGGGGCTGCTTTGAGGCGCACGTCTTACTCTTTCATGTCACAGGGCGAGGAAAGCCGGCTTGGTGGCCTCCAGCTCTGCGAGTGAAGGAAGAAGCCAAGGTGGGCTCCCAGCACCAGTCCAAGCGCATATTGGACTCCAGAGCTGCGCTCCACTCTGCAAAGGGTCCTGGAACCCACTGAAGGGCTCCTAGGGCCTGCAGCTACGACTAAGTTGTGGTGGGAGGGGTGGGGCCTGGCGTGTGCGGAGGGGAGGGGGGGATGCCTTTAAAGTCTCCCAAGGAATTACACTTCTGGAAATAAGCATAAGTTACAATCAATTTCCAGATAATACACGCCTTGAAAGACAGATTGGTGGCTTGCATGTTCATTGTACCCAAACTTTAATTAAACCCTTTAAAACGAAAACCTGCCCGGCATTATTCTGCTAATTGACCCGACCTGGTGAAAGCAGGCTGAGACCGCAGTGCTGTGTGGTAATAACACTTATTTCTGCAGTCTCCCCTACTCCCTATTATGGATTCAAGAATTGTATGGGCTCCCAGCCAGTCATCACAAAGCAAAAAGTAATAAAACCTCCAAAGACTCCTTCCCCGACCCGCCACCCCACCCTGCCATTTCTGGGCAGGCTCTGTCGTGGCTGGGCAACGTGTCCCTGAGTTCAGGTGGGTCCATTTGGCGTTCTTCCCCTGTCCAGCAGTGGGGATTTGGAAGTCCCTCGGTTCGCTGAAATTGGCAGTGCGAAGGCTCACTAAGTTCACAGGGAATGCGACTGGTGATGGGGAGGGATGTTACTGCTCAGCACAGGCTGTACGGTACGCAGCTCGTTCCCCACGATTCCCTTCAGAGACGTCGGGGGTTGTGGCCAGCCCGGCTCCTTGGCCTCATCTCCTTGGTGGGCTGCAGTGCCTGGAGCTGTCATGGCACTCCCAGAACCTCGGATCTGGCTGCCCTGTCCCTTTGCTGCCCATGTATCTGGGGGAAAGGAAGCGCCTAGAGCCTCAGCTCCTTGGCAGCAGGACAGGGCTTGTGGCCTGGCCTTTCTTATGACACACAGGGTGTGGGTTACCCCTGAATTTGAGGCCCAGTTCTGTCACTGCCCTGCTGAGAGACTCTGGTCAGGTGCTGTCCCTCTGGATCTTGGTGTCCCCATCAGCCCAGGGATGGGCAGTGGTCTTTGGGCCTGTGATTACTCCAATGCTTGATGGAGCTGCAGCCTCCTGGCCGGGGGTGGGGGGCTCTGTTTGGGAGGACATGGGGGAGGCCCACCCTCAACCCCAGCATGGACTGCCTCCATGCCCTGCGCTATAAGTGGGGAGGGCTGGTTTTGATGGAGAGAGAAACCACAGCACAGTGTTTCCTGACCAGGCCTTCTTCTTGGGCTCGTCAGGGGTTTGTAACCCGTAAGAGGGCCTGGCTGGACAACTATGTCCCCCTGGGCATGGGCCCTGGGTCTTCATGGGGCAATATTAGGCACTTTCTCAGTCACTCAACAAATGGGTGCTTGGAATGACAAAGCAAGCAGGTGCCAGGCCCTGCCTTGGTAGCTGTGGAGACAGAAATATCTAAAGTACCACTTGGCAGGTGCTATAAGAGCAATACATGCAAAGCACTGTGGGAACTCAGGCAAGGGAGTGACTAAGCTTTCTGGGGTGCAAGCTGCCAGACAAGCAAGGCTTCCTGGGGAGGGGCCATGGAATTGGGTTTAAGGGAATAACAGGGATTACCAGGAAGAGAAGCAGAGAGAACAATGAGCACAGAGACTGGAAGGTCATGGAAGCTGCCAGGGGCCTCTGGGGTGTCTTTGACTATGTCCGTGTTTATCATCCTGACACCCACACAAGAGGAGAGATTATAGGGTTGTGATTGGGACTGCACAAGTGCGGAGCTGCAGATGCCTGTCTGGAGAAGGCAAGAGGCAATCTCGCACAGGAAATGCCAAGAGGGCAGCAGTGCCAACTGCCTGGCACACACACACACGCGCACACATGCAGATGCAGACATGCACACACGTGCAGATGTGTGCATGCGCACACACAGGCCCTGTTATTGTTGGAACTATTGTGTCCCCCAAATTCATATGTTGAAGCCCTTAACCCCCGATGTGATGGGATTGGGAGATGGGGCCTTTGGGAGGTGGTGAGGACCTAAGGGTGAAGCCTCCATGATGGGATTAGTGCCCTCAGAAGAAGAAAAGGAGAGACCAGAGTGCTTTGTCTCCACCACGTAAGGACACAGCGGGGAGGTGTCTGTGCATAAGCCAAGAAGAGAGACAGGACCCTGTCTCATCAAGAGATGAACCAAATTTGTCGGCGCCTTGATCTTGGACTTCCCAGTCTCCAGGACTGTGGGAAGTAAATGTCTATTGTTTAAGCCCGCAGCGTATGGAATTGTGTTATGGCAGCCTGAGCTGAGTAACACAGACACACACACACACACATACGTGTATGCACACATGCATGTGCAGGAACACACGCATACAGATGGGCACACAGAGACATACACACATGCACACAACCCACAGATGGGCACGCACACACGTACACGTGCACACCCAGAGAAGAATTCACTCGTCCCCCTACAGACATGTGCTTGCATCCAGTTGCATACTCAAGGCCACACCCCCACACAAATGCACATGCCCACAGATGCGTGCATGCAGCATATGCACACTCACCCCCCTTCCACAGTACCCCAGCACTCTCTGCTCTTGGGCATACAGTCAAAAGGCACCACTCTGTGAACAGAAGCCAAGTCTGGAACAGACCCTCAGTGTCCCATTCATTCCACAGGCTGAGACTGTGAGTGGCCCTTTCAGAAAGGCATGGAAAATCCTGTCCCAGGACTCCTAGATGGGACAGCCGTTCCCAACGGGGATGGATCAAAATCCATTCTTTCATCTCTGCTTGCACTTCCCCACCCCCGCTGTCACCCGCCCTGGAGTGCTGTGCTGGGAAAGGGGTGCATGGTGGGGACAGAGGAAGCAGTGCGGCGATTCTGGGGTGAGTGAAGGAAAGGTAGCCTTGAGTCTGGCCAGTGGGAGAAGCATCTGGTCTGTGTGTGTTCTTGTGTCTGTGAGTATATATGAGTGTGTATGTCTGTCGGTGTGTGTGCGTGTGCATGCATCTGCATGTGTGTTTGTGAACTGCAAGCAGCAACCCTTAATTGGCCCCCTTGAAAATGTCAAGCCACTGACATCTGCCCCCCAGGGCCACACTAATGTGGGCATGACGGGATGGATGTGAGCAGCCCAGGGGGAGTAGTGAAGATGTTCTGGGACCTCTGAGCCCATTAGAGGGACTGGGGGCAGGGGGTCACAGCCAGCCGGCACAGTGTCAGTCCTCAGATCTGCCCCTTAGAGGTCAATGGGAAGCACAACTTGACCTAAGATGCTGTGTGCCCAGTTGAATGCCAGCTCCATCCCTATGTGGTTTGGGCAAGTCCATTTTCCTCCCTGGGCCTCAGTCTCTCCATCCTAGGAACTTGTTAAAAAGAAATATGTAAAACAGTTGCTACCCTTGTTAAAGTGGGGAAAGTGAATTTTGAGGATCAGGAGGCGTCTATGTAGTGTCTGCAAGTTCATTCCACAACATGTAGCTGGCACGGATGTACCAAATGCAAACTCTGTGCAGGCTCCACGCTGGGCCGGGGAACATGTTCAGGATCATGCAAACATGCCCAGTTTGTGTGTCTGCCTTCAGTGGCTGACATTCTCAGCAGGGAGCTGGAATAGACAGAGCTGGACACAGTGGGTGGTCTCTAAGGGCCCTTCTGGCTCTGAGGCCCCCGAGTTGGCTCCTAACCAGCCTGGTCAGGAATGGGAGTGCACTGTAATGCTGAGGGCCCCAGAGAGAGGAAGAGAAAATGTGGTCAGCAAAACAATGACATCTGAGGGCAGAGATGTCACTACCCAAATTCCTAGAACCTGGAAATTTGTTACCTTCCATGGCAAAAGGGGCTTTGCAGATGGGATTAAATCAAGGATCTTGAGATGGGGAGATTCCTGGATTATCTGGGTGGACCTTAAGTGTAATCATAAAGGTCCTTATAAGAGTCAGTAGTGGGACATGTGAGGTGGAAGCAAGAGGTTGGAGTGACGTGAGGAAGGGTCACGAGCCAAGGAATGTGTCAGTCTCTAGAATCTGGAAAGCGCGAGGAGACAGGCTCTCGCCTAGAGGCTCCGAAAGGAACACAGCCTGCCGACACCCCGATTTTAGCCCTGTGATGCCCATTCCACATTTCTGACCTCCAAAAGAGTAAGAGCGTAAATTTCTGTTGTTTTAAGCTACCAAGTTGGTGCTAATTTGTTACGGCAGCCACGGGAAACTAATACAGAAGGGAGTTGGCTCTTAAGGCCTTACCATGTGCCAGGCTCTGCGCTCAGGGATTCCCACCGAGTATCTCATTTGACCCATAGAATGCTCCCTGTGGGTATGGGAAGCTCTGCCTATAATACCCATTCTACAGATGGGACTCACGGGGGAATGGCTTGCCCAGTTCACGCAGTGGAGAGGTCAAGGATTGGCCCCGGGCCTGCTGGACTGGGCCTTCTACTCTCTGACTGCCGCTGCGGGGAAGGAACCGCTAAGACTGGAAGGTAATCATTCCGGCGCCAGGGAAGGAAGTGGCCGTCCTGGATCAGGCTGGACTCACTTTCCATCACCAACATCCCCTGAAGCCTGGGGCTGGCTGGGCATCAGGGTCCTTCGGTAGCCTCCAGCCCCAACCCCAGCAGTGATACCCTTTCTAGCACCCATGCCTGGGCATTGACCCCAAAGCTTCAGCCAGACGCCTCCAGGGGCAGAGAGCTCACGAAACTGTTAGGCAGCCACTGCTATGACTGAGCAACCTCTTTCTGCCCCATCTGATTTCTTGAAACCAAGGGGGTCCTGGACACATGTGTTCTGAGGCCCTGGCAGATTGGTCACTGAGCCTCAGAGATGGACAGGGCCTTTGTGAAAGGTCACCCAATTGGGTCAATGTTGGATGGTGGCAGAGCCTGAGGCTCCTGATTGCCAGCAGCTCACTCTTTCTGTCGGCTGAGACTACTGGCCCTGATCTATGGGCCGAAGAGACCTGATTCAACAGCAGGCGCAAGCAACACCCAGTTAGCCTGCCGGCATGGTAGCTGGCGTGGCAAAGTGAATGTCTCCACTGGTCCTTGCAAGACCTGTTTCAATAACACAAGAAGGTGTTAACATCGATCCAAGAGGCCTTACTTCCCAGTTGCTTAAATTAATGCTGGTGATTGTCCAGCCTGTGACAAGGGCAGTGGTTGGCGGCAGCCCGGCTCACATGACTGACCATGTCATCCTCACTTTGTGTGAGAGCCCCATGGAGAAAATAGCCAGAGCAGAGGAGAGGTGTGCAGGTTTCCATCTCACCAGACTCGAGTCTCAGGGGAGCAGCCAGGGAGTGGGGTGGGGGACAGACCCTCTCTCATCTGTGTCCTGCTCTTTCCTCTTGCTTCCAAGACTCTCCTTTGGGGCAATGCCAAAAAGAGACTTAGAGCACCATTTGGGAGAGTAACACGAGAAGATGGGAGTGGTCCCCTTTTCCAGGTTGTGGCTCACTGGGGACCCCTCAGGCTCTCCTGCAGATTCTAACTACAGGAGAGCCGCGGCATTGTGGAAAGCAGTTCTGTGCACCCAACTCCCTGCCTCCCCTCCACGGTCCTAGCTCCATCCTCAAGAGCCTCTTAGCAACCTCAGAATAGCGGACCCCAGAAGGTCAGAGCGGGGCAGGGTGTTCTGCTCCCAGGTAGAACTCACAGTCTAGTGGAGAAGAAACAGGGGAGCTGAGGTTCTCCCCAGGGGCACGTGTCCCCAAGAATCATGAGTCAGGGCCTCAAGGCTTTGAACCATCACCCAAAACTCTATGAGGCAGATCTTGTTATCCCATTTGACAAATGATGAAAGTTAGACTGAGACTGGTTAAGCAGCTTGCCTACTGTCGCCAGCGGGAAAGGAGCTGACAGAGATGGGAACCCACAGGGAGTGTACCAAGAGCAGTGCTAAGCCACTGCACTGGACAGGGCACTAGTCTCTGGGGCTCCCATTGTCTCTGAACCACATGTTGGGCTTTCCATTCACTTGCACTCTCATTTGGGAGCAACCCTATCTTCATTTCTGATTGATTGTCAATATATTTTCTCTATTCCAAAGTAGTTAATGGTCTGTAAACACATTCTTAAATGCACCTGGGAGCTATTTAGTTAGTGCAATCTTTTTTCATTATTCTAATACACTGGTTCTCAAAGTATGATTAGAAAACCAGCAGTATTATTGTCACCTAGAGCTTCCTAGACATACAAATTCTTGGGTCTTCCCCCTTCCACCCCCCGATCCACTGAAGCAGAGATTCTGGGAGGAGGGCCCAGCCAGGACTGGCTGCGTAATTTGTGGGGCTTGGTGCAAAATGAAAATGCTCGGTCCCTTCTTCAAAAATTCTTAAGAATTTCAGGACTATGATAGCAGATCATTAAACCTAGCGTGGGGCCCTTCTGAACACGGGGCCCTCTGCCACCGCACAGGTGGCACGTTCCTGAAGCTGGCCTCCAGCCCGTCGGCGCTGTGTTTTCCCAAGTCATTCTGATACCCACTCATGTGTGAGAACTGCTGCTCTAATGCTTTTTTTTTTTTTTCATTTTAAAAGTAATACCTGTTAGTCAAAGGAAATTTAGGAAACACAGAAAGAGGCAAAAAAGAAAATTAAAAAGAAAGAACCACAAACGATCTCACTACCCAGGACAATCTGTTATTAACTTTTCATCATATTTCCTTCCTGTGTTTTTTTCTAAGCACAGATTTAGGGTTTTTATATACACATGTGATGCCACTAAACATTCAAGGGCATACCCTGTGCTCCTCTTGAACATGCTATCATAAGCATTTTCCCGATAATCACGTCTTTGTTGCAAAGATCATTTATAATGGCTACATACCTGTGTCAGCCATCTTTCATCCTCATAGCCTCTCCTCCTGCCTTTTTGCCCTATTGTGGCGGCTTGCTCTTCACCTCAGCGGCACCAGGTACCCCTACATTCTTCCCCAGAGCTATTTTATCATAGCAGTCTGCTTAGCCATTCTTGGCACCTCTGCAAATCTGGAAACTGAGAGTCAGCACTCATGGGGGCAGCCTTCGATGAACAGATAACTAAACAGTCTTCTCTTCCCTGTCTTGGACAGACAATTGAGACACATGCTATCGGGTCTTCAGAGTGTCCCCAGTGGGTCTGAGCCCCAGTTGCCCACAGCAGTGACCAACTCAATACCATATCTTGTTTCATTCTTTCCAGTCCCTCCCTTCTATTTCCTGGGACCACTTCCCAAAAGAAACTTGGGTCAGACTCTCCTTTGGAGGGAATGAAAGCTAACACGCTTCTGGTGAAGTGCGTGGAGCATTATTGTCTTAACCACTCTCACTCATGGACTCTTAGTTCTTGGTTTTTCTCCATTTTACACCAAGGGGGATCTCTCTGGCTGTGAACCTTCTCTGTATACAGGTGAATTTCCCACGACAGAATCCCAGAGAGAGAATTTATGGGTCCAAATGTTGAGCACTTTTTAGGCTCTCGATCTTGCACTGTCTAAAGGAGAACAAGTCAGCTTCTGGCTGGTTGGGGAAGCTGCACTTGACTGATGGAAAACCTCTTGGCCAAACTCTCCTGGCCTGAAGGTGTAAAGCATGGCCTGGACATGGTTCTCACACCATCCACTGAACTTTAAGTGGGAGGGCCAAGTCAGAGGCAGGGAATGGGAACACGGGGGTAGTAGTTTGCTCGGGCTGCCGTAACAAAGTGCCACAAACTTGCCAGCTTAAACAACAGAATTGTGTTGTCTCTCAGTTCTGGAGGCTGGAAGTCTGAGTTCAAGGTGTGGCCAGGGTTGGTGTCTTCTGAGGGCTGTGAGAGAGAATCTGTTCCAGGCTTTTCTCCTAGGTTCTCACGATTTGCCAGCAATCTTTGGCGTTCCTTGGCTTGTAGCAGCATCACCCCAATCCTGCCTTCATCTTCACATGGTGTTCTCCCTGTGCATGTGTCTGTGTCTAACCTCCCCCTTTTTATAAGGACACCAGTCTTATTAGATAAGGGCCCACTCTACTCCAGGATGACCTCGTCTTAACTAATTACGTCTGCAACAACTCTCTAAACAAGGTCACTTTCCAAGGTACTCTAGTTAGGACTTCAACATGTGTTATTTTGAGAGGATAAAATTCTGTCCCTAACGATAGGGTTAGAGCCCACATAGGAGGCCTTACACGGGGCTCTGTGCCTCCATGGAAGGAAGAGGAACCCGGAAAGGGCCCTCCTTCAAACCACAGTCCCGGAAGCACTTAGGAAGTCATGGGTAGAAAGAGCCACGGCTCCTGTCTGGAAGTGAATGTGGAGTAGAACTTGTCCGAACCACAATGCCTTAAGCGAGGGTCCTCAGGCCACCACCCAGCACAGGTCCCCTCCAACACGTGAATGCCCTGAAAGACCAGAAGAACCACAGATTAGAGCCCATCCAGCTCAACTCTCACATTTTTCAGAGAGCAAGCTGAGGCCCACAGAGGACAAAGGGCTTGATGGTGATCACAGAACGAGGCAATGGCAATTGGGCCTGTGCCAGGTGCTCTGGACTCCCATGCCCGCTCCATGGCCAACTGTCTCCTTCCTTTTCCTCCTTAGCAGAGACTTTCAGAGACATGAGGTCCAACAGAGGCCCAGATGGGACAGGGACTCGCTCAAGGCCACCCAGCAAGTCAGTGATGGGGTCAGGACTACAATCAAGGTCTTTTGACTCCTCGCCCAAGGTCCTTTCTGGCGCCCCTGCAGGTGGTGTCCACCCCTGTTTCCCACGTCACATTCCATGGACGCCTTGTTCATAGCGGTGTCACACTAAAATGCACCAGTTCAAATACGTTTGAGAAATAGTATGTTCTTCAAAATTCAGCCGCAGGACTTCTCAGGGCCTTTCTGAGCTATGTGCATCAGGATTCTCCATGATGGGGGTAGAAAATGCAGGGTTTTCCAACTGCTTTGACCTCAGAACTCCTTTATCTGTGAAACCCTGTTGACGTTTCTCTAGACTCTCAGGATGGGACTCTGAAGGCCATGGGAGCCTTGAGATCTCTCTGAAGGGCAGCAAGTAGGACAGTTTGGGCCCAGGGAGGATGCTGCTAAAGTGATGTGTGGGATGAACTGGGGGGTGAGGGGAGAGGTCTTCAGGCCTGCCTTCTGTGGACTCAGGAACTGGAGCCATCTCTGGTCTCCATAAGAATTATTCTAACCTCATCTTGACAGCGTCCCTTAATAAATCTCTAATTTATTCTGTGCTGAGTTTTCATAGACATGTTTACCTCTCTACAGAAACATCTAGTCTTCTTTTCTGTTCTCGCCCGTACCATACGGCCCACTCCTTATGCCAATTTCCATCGTCATGACAGAGCTCAGTGTTTCCAGAGGGAGCCTCAGACTTTCCACCATCAAAGGAAGGGGATCTGGAGTGGAGCTGGAAGTCCCCTGTCCTGTGGAAGGGCCATGGTGGCCTCCATGTCAGCTCCTGGGGGAGAAGCCGGATCTTGCCTTGCCTCCACACCTGCTGCCTGTTGAACAGGGCCAGGCTTGGCTTGAGTGGTGGGATGGCTGATCTTTGGTGCTGGATCCTTTGCAAAGAGGGGCTGATGGTCAGGAAAGGGAGAGGTCCTCTGTAGCAATTCATGAAAGGGCTTCGCCATGACATCCAACTTCGAGGATTTCAGTGTAAACAAGGCAAGTGCATGGAGACGAAATGTCCCCTCTGACATAACTTATTTCCCAAGCCGAGGGAGAGAGTGTTTGGCAAAGGACTTTTGCTGGAGCCCAAACTCGGCAAACCCAGGTGGATGTGGGTAATGATCCCCAACCTCCCGAGGCAGAAAAACACCAGGTAGGAATCCCGAGAAAGCTCACGTCCCAGCTCTGGGTTTACAGTAGATTGAGCTAAGCACAGTGGAGCCTTCCAATTTGGAGCCAACAGATGCATGTGGCTCCGGCTGCACGTGCCCAGTGTGTCTCGTTGTTGCCCAGGAGCCTGTGAGGTAACTGTTCCCTCCCTTTCACGGATAGCAGAGGGAGGCAAGGAAGGTGAAGGATTTTGTCCAAAGCCACACAACTATTTCGTGGCAGAGCTGCACCAGAGCTAAGTATTACGTACTTGGAAACACTGCTTGTCAGAAGGAAGAGGAGCCTCTGATTTGGCGCCCTTGGCTGGCAGGAGAAGGGGAAGGAGCCAGCAGTGGCTGTGGGCACCTCCCAACAGCCAGGGCTCTGCTCCCTGCACAGTGCCCAAGGAGAAGGCTGGAAGCCAAGTGGGCAGGAAGCCCCTGTTATCAACATTCAGGTCGCCTGTCATCAAAGGAAGTGTGTTCTCCGCCCTCGCTTCAGGGGAATTTAGGAGGCATGAAGCAAACGGTGAGTGCAGGGACTTCCTGCTCTCTGCTGGGTCGGGGCTGGCATGTTGCTGATTTGAGGATCGAGGAGAGGATGGGCAAGTCCATCTGACCTCCCAGTGCGTGATAAAAGGTGTGTTCTGAATTTGGCAGAATATCCTATTTTATTCGTGAAGCCCCGACCTGAAATAGACCGAGAGCTCTTACGTGTGGACATCCTGGGAAGCTTAGAAGGTAAGAAACAAAAATACCACAGCCACAACATTTGCTACCTCAACTTCAGGCGGGAGAGTTACGTAATTGTCACTTAGTCATACTATTAAGTATACAGACTGCAGGTTGATAATGGGGTGGAGGCGGCTGGGGGAGGGTTTGCTGCAGTGAGACCCCACCTCCTAGCTCCTCAGGACCTGGGCACCTGGCAGCTGCCCCGGCTCCAGGGCCGAGGAGCCGGAAGTCGGGGACAAGAGGAGCCAGCTCCCCATTTCATCCAAGCTCCATTGCCCCTGACAATGGCTGGAAACAGGAAGCCCTGCCTAGATCCCCAAAATGACTGCTTCAGTCGCAAGTTTGGGGAGATTCACAGCCGGGGGGCCGGTTTTCCGGAAGCTCGTTGGAGGAGCCGGCTTCAGGTCTGCCCTGGAAGTGGGCTGGCCTTCAGGCTTGGGAAGCCCTCGAGGCTCCCGACACTGTTTAGAAGCCAACCCCTGAAAGGCCCTTGTTGCCCTGGAGGCTGGAGGGAGGCTGGGGCCAGGACTGTCCACTCTGAGGGGCCTTGACCAATGTCACCACCACTGACACCTCAACCTGTCCTCTGGGCCAGAATCCTGCTTATGGTGAAGGATTAGTCAGGGGTGACAACTCTTAAAAGCTAAGCGCCTAAAGAAAAATGGCGTTAATTATGCTGTATGGCCCTGAACCTGATTTAGCTGTTGATCTAAAAACTAAGAGAGAGAGACAGAGAGAGAGAATGAGAGAGAGCTATTCCACGGAGAAAATACAAAACTCTGGGGAAAGGGAGTGAGGACCAAAGCTACCCAGAGCATCTCTGGCTGTTAAGAGTGTATTGACGAAGCCAGCTGTGACGACACAGAGGGCAGTCCAGTGCCCAGGAGAGGACACCAGACTGGCATTAGCAGCCTGGATGCCAGGCCGTGCTCTGTTACTTGTTAGCTCTGTGACTGCAGGCTAGTCACTAACTCTCTCCGAGCCTCAGTGGCCTTAACTCTAAAATGGGGGCAAAAGCATGCTCACCCCGTAGGACTGTTGCAAGGGTCACATTAGCTAAGGGTGGGAAAAATGCTTTGAAAAGCATTGTGTGTGGAGAGGACAGTGCTACATGGAAGAGTGGGAGAAACGCAGGGATCCACAGATGCACCCTTTCTGCCCACCCCCCGTGTCTCCCCCTTCCTCTGCCTAGTGAAGGCTTCTCCTCTTTCAGGTCTCAGCTTAGAGGTTGGGTCCTCGGGGAAGCCTCTCTGACCCCCCGAGCTGGGCTGGGCCCCTGCTCAGCTCCCTGCACTTCTCCTGCAGAGCACCTGCCTCCATTGTGTGATCGATCGTGCGCGGTTTCCCTCCCTGGACGTTTAACCAGACGGCCTGGGGCTCTTCCTTCTGCACCGTTGAATGCCAGCATCGAGCCCGAGGTCCAGCTCTGAGCTGGTGCTCAGTGAATGCTGAATAAATGAATGACTGAGATGAATGAATGAAAGAAAAGCTCTGCTCTTCTCAGCGAGTCTCAACTCCCCTGAGTTGCACTTTCTTTGTCTGCTAAGTGAGAAGGATGGTGTGGATGTTGGTGCTTCTGGGAGTAATAACGGCGTCTTGTTTGCAGCCTTTTGTGTGGATGATCTCATGCAGTCCTTGCAACAAGCCTACTATTATCCCCGATTTACAAATCGGAAAACTGATGCTTAGCGAAGTCAGGCGAAGCTGGCCTAGGTCACACGGCCTGTAAGGGGTAGATCTAGTAACTGGGCTTAGAGTGACCTTACACTAGAAGCCATGGCCCCACTCTACCATCACGTTGCCAGTTGTGGCACAATAATGTGCTCAGAACACTTTCTAGAGTCCTACAGAAGGTGGTAGAGGAAATTGTAGAGTAGGTTGGAGGTGATGGTGGAAGAGGCAGTGATGGTGGTGATAGTGGTGGTAGTGGTGGTGGAGGTGGAGCAGGTGGAGGAGGTAGATGTGGTAATGGTGGAGGTAAAGGTAGAGGGGCTGGAGGTAGAGGGGCTGGAGGTGGTGGCGATGCCTCGAGGTGATGGCGGTGGTGGAGGCAGAGATAGTGGAAGTAGAGATGGTAATGGAAGTGGAAGTGGTGGTGGAAGTGATGGAGGTGATAGTGACGGTGGACATAGAGGTGGTGATGGAAATGGAAGTGTGGGTGGAAGCGGTGAGGGTAGAGGAGGTGGATGTGGTCATGGTGGAAGGAGAGGTGGAGGTGGAAGTGGAGGTGGTGGTAGAGGTGGCGGTGATAGAGGCAGTGGAGGTGATGGTGGTGGAGGTGGGAGTAGAGGTGGTGATGAAGTGGAGGTAGTAGAGTTGACGGTGATGGTAGAGGAGGCTCATGCTCAGTCTCTAAGTCATCTCTCTGGCCTCGGAGCCCCTGGCGAGGGGGTTGACATTACTCCAGGGGGAAGGCAGGAGCGAGGGGAAGGCTGGTGGAAGGAAAGGAGAGCAGGAGGGAGGGTGAATTTTGAGCCAGCCTGCTTACATCTCGGGTAGGATAGGGCTGGCATTGAGCACTGGTGATCACCCTGGCTGGGGAACACGTGCCTACCTGAGGGTTCAGGCTTCACCGTGCTTCTCATCTGTCACTGGCCTCCTACTCCTAAAAGTCCATCCTGGACAGACAGACCAAGCTAGGGCGGGGAAGGGCTATAGGCCGGCACCTCCCTGAGCCCAGCTAACCCGAGGGTCACCACAGAAGTTCTCATGCTGTGCTAGCTGTGGTCTTTCAAGAAGCAGAGGCCAAGGTGGGATTATTATGCAAGGATTTTACTAGAAGAAGCACCTGTGGGAGAAAATGGGGAGGGAGCCGGAGAAGTCTGAAGAGCTGTCAGACCACAGTGCAAGTCTGACCCTGAGTGAAGGAGAGAGGGAAGGAAGGCTGTGTGGAAACGTCTAGACTGCCATGCAGCCTAAGGAAGGCTTGGCAAGGTCATCAGGGAGTCCTCAAGCCAGAGTCGACCACCAGAGGAGGCCCGTGTCTCCCAGGAAGGGGTCTGACTTGGCACCCCTGCCAGCTCAGTCTTCGGCTGGAACAGCCCACGGCCTCGGTGCCAGTGCAGTGATGGATTTCAGAGGGCAGAGCCAGGGCCCACGTCAAGGACGCCCTTGCGGTCGGGGCCTGAAGGTGCATTTTCACAGCTGCCACACTATCCTTGTTGCTCACCTCTCCCCCAGCTTTCAGGTGGCTCTGAGTGAGCAAAACCTCACTGTGACAGTTCACCTTCTGTGCTGATGGAGAACTTCGGCTCCTGGCCTGGCCAGTACTCACAGAGCCGAGGCTGTGCTTGCTTCCTTGCAAAGCCGGCTCAGGCGAGTGGCTTGTTCGGGGTTTGCTTTCTACTTCAGTGCAGAGTGGAGCGGCCTTTTGCAGGGCTCGAACTAGCCCAGCTCCACGGAAGCCTCGCTGCTCAGTGCGCTGTTAGAGATGCTCGTACGAAACAAACCTCTAGCAAGGAGACTTCCTACTGTCTTACAAGGGCAAGGACAGACCGCCACCTTCACTTTGATTTCAGTCCCAACTCCTTCTACCTTGTCACTGGCCTGATGGGCACCTCCAATGCTTTTTCCCTAGTCTGACTCCTTTCCACATCTTTATTCTCACTTGGGTACCTGCCTCTTCCGAACTATCTCCAGAGCACTGAGAGAGAGAGGATGAGAGAGACAGACAGACACACACACACCTACAGAGAGAGAGAGGGGGAGAGACAGAGACAGAGAGACAGACAGAAAGATAGAAAGACAGAGAGTCTCACACGCACATACACAGATTGAGAGAGAGTGACAGTATGGCAGAGAGAGAGCTCTGAAGAGAAAGAGTATGCCTATGTGAGCGGTGAGTCTTATGTGAGCTGTAAGAGCGTGTCTTAGTGTGCAAAAGAAGGTGGCGTCAGAGGGGGGTGGGGGAGAGCAGAGAAAGTGTGCATCGGTCATGGTGGGAGAGCAAATGTTTTCCGCACTCCCCTAGAGGGAAGCTACGTCTCAGGAGAAGAGGAAGGCAACGTGGGAAGATCAGCGGGGGACCTAGCTCAGGGTGGACTAAGTTAGGTGCGTTTGTGGTTAGTGTGCGCCCACCTCAAGCCTGGGCCTGGGCAGCAGTCCTAAGGCCTCCCAGTCTACAAACCTCATACACGCGTTGCCTTTTGCCCTGGGGCCTGCCAAGTACAGAGGCCCTTGCAGCATCCTCCCAGTAATTGCAGTGACTCCCCTACATCCTTCCTTAGCCCTACAGGCTGGTCACACTGGGCGACTCCATCCCTGTTGAACATGTCCTCTACTTCCTCCTCTTTGTGATTTTCCTCACACTGTTTCTCCAACTTGGAATGTCTTCTCCAGCCCACTCCACCCCATCCATCCTTCCAGGTGGCAAATCTGAATGCCGCCTCTTCCAGGAAGTCCTCCTAAACTCCCCCAAGGTTAATGAATCACTCTCCTCTCTTCTCTCCAGGAGCAATTTGCTTGTATCTGATTTAGCTCTTCATTATTCTGCTGCATGCATTCACTTTTTCTGATTATTCAAGCATGCTTATGGGGACAATTCAGCCAAAAACAGAAAAGCGTCAACAAACAGCCAAAGGGGAAAACCACCTCTGCTTCCCTCTCCCAGAAGCAACTGCTGTTCAGATTTTGTCACAGTTCTTTCCAGTTACATTTCCACACATACTTCCCTTGCTGTATATACAAATTTGTATCCTGCTTGTTTCCATTTACTATTTTTTGTGTACACTAAAGCAGAGCATTCATGGTGTTACAATTTTTGCTGCAACCATCATAGTTCAGAAAACTCAAGAGGAGGAAAGTCTCATGTATTTACCCACATTTTTACTCTTTCCGTTGTCCCTTTTCTTTCCTAACGTCCCAATATTCTTTATTTTGTCATTTCTTTTCTATTTAGAGACCTTCCTTTAGCCGCACAAAGATATGTAGTCTGGAATTAGACGTCCGGATTGACAGTTCTTGAAAAAGGACGTGTCACTTCCTTCTTCCCTCCACAGTTTCTCATGAGAAATTTGCTGTCATTCAAATTATTTTCCCCATAATGAGGGTATTATTCTATTTCACTCCATTCAAGATTTTTCCTTTGTCTCTATTTTTCAGGACTATGATGTGGCTTGGCGTATATTTATTTGAATTTATCCTGTTTGGGATTCACTTAGCTTCTTGAATCTGTCGGTTTGAGTCTTTTGACAAATTTGGAAAATTTTCAGTCATTATTTCTTTGAATACTTTCTCAGATCGACACTTTTTTCTCTCCTACTGGGGCTTTAATGACATGAATCTTTAATGATCTTTCATTATAATGATCTTTCATTATAGTCCCACAGGTCCCGGAGGCTCTGTTCGTTTTTCTTCAGTCAATTTTCTCTGTTGTTCAGATTGAGTAAATTCTATTCTTCTATCTTCCAGTTCACTGCTAAGCCTCTGTCATCTCCACAGGACTCTTGAGTCCATCCAGAGAGACATTTATTGCACCTATTACATTTTTTCAGATCTAAAATTTCATTTCGTTCTCTTTTATATCTTCTATTTCTTTGCTAAGATTTTTATGATTTTCTTTCTTTTGGGCATGTTTGTAATTGAGTGTCAAGGCATTTCTGTGACAGCTGCTTGGAAATTCACGTCAGATAATGCCAACGTCTGACTTGTCTCAGTGTTGGTGTCTGTTGACTGTCTTTTCTCATTCAAGTTGTGATTCTCCTGTTTCTTAGTGTGACAAGTGATTTGGATTGTATCCGGGATGGTTCGGGTGTCACGTCGTGATGCTCCGGGTTTTGTTTCAATCTTCTGCTGCCGTATGTGACACCACACGGCGGGGGAAGGGGCGTGCTGCCTTGTCATCGCCAGGTGGGGTTGGAAGCCCAGGTTTTCCACTCAATTTCGTTTGACACCGGGTGTGGGGGATGAGGAAGGGACACCTTGTACCTACTGGGCGGGAGTGGGAGTTCAGGTTCTCCATTAGGCCTCCAATGACACCTCCCTGGCTGAAAAGGGGAGGGTTGCCTCCTTCTGCTCCCCAGGTGGCCTCCGTGACACGATGAGTGGAGGACTCCTTAGTACTTGGGGGAATGAAGGTTCCAGCTCCCTACTTGGCCTTCTCTCATACCACCCTGAAGGGGAGGTGGTGTGCCTTGTTATAGCCTAGAGAGGGTAGAGGGACAGGCGTTCTGCCCAGCCTCTGCTGATGGCAGGAGGCAAGGGTCACAGTTTTCTGTGATGTTTGGTGGGAGTAGAATAGCTATTTCCTAAAGGTTTTCTGTCTTGCTAGGCTTTCCCTTTCTTGGTCCTTTGGCCGTAGAGAGCAGGCTTTTACTGGGGCCTTTCTTTTTCTTCTTTTGGTGGGGAAGAGTGGCCCTGAGCTAAAATCTGCTGCCAATCTTCCTCTTTTTGCTTGAGGAAGATTGTCACTGAGCTAACATCTGTGCCTATATTCCTCTACTTTGTATGTGGGTCGCCGCCACAGCATGACTTGACAAGTGGTGTGTATGTCCATGCCCAGGACAAGAACTTGCAAAGCCCAGGTCACTGAACTGCAGCATGTGAACTTAACCACTATGCTGCCAGACCAGCCTTATTGGGGCTTTTTAAAAATCTGCTCTCGTTGATGTTTCTGGGTTGCTGGCTTCTTCAACTCTGTGTCCGGCATCGATGAGGCAAAAAGAAAACCCAGGGACTCACTGCCGCGTTGTTCCCCAGGTCCCCCAGTCCCTAGCTGAGCTGCTTCTCCTCTCCACCTTTCAGAGTCTACTTATATTTGTTTTATATGTAATGTTCAGGGTTTTTTGCTGTATTTAGCAAGAGGAATAGGGAAAAGTACATCTACTCCATCATGTCCCAGCTGTAATTTCTCTCTTAATCCTCATAACAACCTCGTGAGGCAGGTACTAATGTTATGTCCATTTTACAGATGAGGCAACTGAGGCCCAAGGAGGTCACACAGATACCAAGTGGTAGAGCCAGGCTAGAACCCAAGGCTCTTAACTCCTGGTGCAGAATTTATTCTATGACACGAGGCACGCCTCCATATGTTCCATATGTTCTTGATCCCCAGTACAACTCTGGCAGGACAGAGCCAGAGGCGCTCAGCTTGTCACCATATAGCTGAAAGGAGAGTTAAGAGCTAGTGGGCTTGGTATCAAAGAATGGGCCAAGAGGGGCCAGGAGGTGTGGAGTTTCAAATCAGAGGCGGTTTGTCCCAGACATAGTTTCTGGTACCATTTGGAGTAAGCCACGGCTCTGCTCTCCCATGCCTTCCCAGGGTGGGGAATGGGACTCTCTCTCACGTCCACCTTTGTGGCCAGTGTGGCTCCTGTTTGGACTTCTCAGCAAGGGTGATGGTTCACAAGCCAGAAGGACCGGGATGGGCAGGCCATGAGAGCATCAGGCTGAGAGCCAAGCCAAAGGCCTACAGGGCTTTCTGAGGACCAGACGGGGGGCAGCATTCTTGGGCTCTTCTCTGGCTCCTTGGGCACTGGCGGGCAGGGGGAAATGGGCAGGGCTCAGCTGTAACTCTCACTGCCTCTTTGCAGTCCACATCTCATCTCATTAGAAACTCAACTTCTGTTACTCTTATTCGCCTCAGCTTACAGGGAGGCCCTTGAGGCCCGGAGAGACGCAGTGACTTCCTAAAAGCTCCGCAGCTCCTAAATGCTTGCGCAACGGCTCCCCTGTGACTGAGAAGCCCCCTGGGTGGGGGTGCTTGACCTGATTCAGTTGAGTCCCCAGCATCTAGTTCAGTGCCTGGCATAGAAGTGAGGGAGAAATTATTTTCTGTCTCCCTCCTCCCCTGGCTCACTTGTGGATGGGGTCCAGGTGGGGGCTGGCACCCACCAGGCAATCCCAACTCTCACTCATGTGCAGAAAGCCAGGTGCGAGTAGAAGGCAAAGATGAGGGAGCAACCCACCAGAACCAGACCATCTGACCTCGGGGCTTGTTGGCTCCCGGCCTCCCACTGCAGAGAGAACAGGGGATGGATGGCCCAAGGCTTGGGATTAGCCAAAAGGGACACGGTGGCATAGCAGTGGGGCCCATGGGCAATGAGGGGGCCTTTTGCTGCTTTCTCCCCGGTGTTTAGGAAATATTTCCTGTGGATGGGCCCTTAGCAGCCCCCTTCACACCTTACCGGATGCTCTTTGAGGGGGACCAAGCTGGTGACTTCATGCTAATTACAAGGCTTCAGTTACAGGGCCTCAGAGAGCGGCTGAGCAGACATATCTCATGTCACATCTTTTTGGACCACGCAGAGCTTGTATATGTGCTGCTAAATAGGAATATTGCTATTGGATAAGATTCATAATAAACTGCTGCTTAGTCTGAGAAGGATGCTGCTCAGGAGACTGGGGGAAGAGGATTCATCTGGGTCCTCCACAGTGAGGCTGCTGGTAGCATCTAATAACCCCAGCAATTTATTGTGCATGGCCACACACATGCGTGTGCGTGCACACATGAAGCGATTCTTTCCGGTTGTTCTTCTCCGTGAGCAGGCAGGAGGGGAGCTATTTGGCAGCATTGTAGAGTGACTGGTGATGGGGCCCGTGGTGGCTTTGCTATGGGGAGGTGGCAGCACTAAGGGAAGGAGCTGTCTCACTGAGTGCCCACCGAGGCTTGCCTTGAGTGAGCCATGCCCCGGCAGGGTTCTGCCTACTGACCAAAGCCTGCTCCCCTGGCCTGAAGCCCCGGGGAGGACACAGCCCTGGTTGTCTCCTCGTGCTCCAGCTACCAGGAGCAGGGTTGTGGAAACAGGGCCTGGGAGCCGCTGTGCTCTGGTGGCTGGCCAGGCTGACGGGGCAGCATGGGAGACTGAGGCTGTCCTCACAGCCTACTCCCCCGAGGCTCTGGGCTTGGCCCCGGGCGGTGGGGATACACGGGCCAGGCCCCTAGGCTAGTATGTTCAGGGAGCCCGTGTGGGGGGAAGCCGGCCCTGTGATAACAGCAGGGCCCTATGCCCAGGTCTGCTTCACCTCCACGTCCGCTGTTTGTCTTTCCAGTGAAGCTTCCCTATGACCTGGGAGGGGCCCCAAAGACACTATATGTGACCAAATCCAGAGCTATTATTAGCTGAAGGCTGAGACACTTTTCAGTCTGGCGGCAAATGCCGTGCTTAGCAAGAAGAAATTCTTCTCGTGAGCCGAGTCAGCTTTCTGTTTCCCCGTTCTCAGAGAGCAGCGAGGATTTCTGTCTGCCCGGGCCTGTGGAGGCCGTGGAGCTCGCACTTCCTCACTGGACTTTTCAGAGGTCACCCCTCGACCTGGCGCCTTCTGTTAATGTTCGGTTAAGTCACCATTCACGAAGCGCATACCGCACGCCAGAGCCTGCATACAAAGACACCGTCCTCTAGAACCTTCACAACCAACTTGCCAGGGCGTATGAGCTTCCTGTAACAAATTACCACAAACGTGGTGGCTTTAAAACAACAGAAACTTATTCTCTCACCGTCTGGAGGCCAGAAGTCCAAAATCAGTGTCACTGGGCTAAATCAAGGTGTCAACCCGGTCACGTTCCCTCCCGGGGAGAAATCTGCTCCTCCCCCTTCCAGCTTCTGGTGGCTCCAGGCATTCCCTGGCTTGTGGCCGCATCGCCCCATCTCTGCCTGTGGGACACATCGCCTTGTCTTCTGTGCATGTCAAATTTCCCTCTTATAAGGACACTCGTGATTACATTTACGGCCCATCTGGATAATCCAGGGTCATTTTCTCATCACAAGATCCTTAAATTAACGGTATTTTTGGCCACATAAAGGAACGCTCACAGGTTCCGGGGATTAGGGCTAGGTATCTTTGGGCCACATTTTTCCACCTGCCACACGGGGCCTATTGTTGCCAGTTCTCCAGGGGAAGAGGCGGGGAATGGCTCCCAGGCAGAGGCAGGATGGAGCTGTGAGCACTTGGGCATTGCTGGAGTGGAGGCACCCAGGTCAGGACAAGGGTGCAGGGAGAGAGTGCCCTGCTCTGGAGCTAGGGTCCGTGTCGGCTTCCTGTCTGTGCCTCACACCGAGGAGCCCAGCCCAGGACCTGACCCAGAACCAGAGTTCAGACAAGCTTGGAGGGAGTCATGGGATGGAGGACGGATGGAAGGATGGGTGGGTAGAGCAAAGGATGAGTGGACAGATGGACAAATGGGGGGCGATGGGACCCACTGACCTGCATTAGCCCCTCATCCTATCTGTCTGCATTTCCCCACAATCAGGATCGCTGCATTTCTCCCTGGAGTGTTTTCTCTCCCAGCCAAGGTCACTGTCCCCCTTCATCCGATGTTTCTCATTTGCTCTGCTTGTTGGTTCTGATTCAGAGCTGAAATGCCTTTAGAAGCACAATCAACAGTCTTTTCAGCTCCACTCACCAGCCCAGTGAAGATGGAGATCAGATGCCAGCTGGGCGGCCTCCCTCCTTTCTCCCCACAGCCCAGGACCAGCTTCATGGGCACTCCTCTCCCCTTCCAGGCAAGGCGTCTGTGTTTTTTTCCTGCAGAGAAGGCTGGATTCCTGGCGGGAAGACGTCTCCGAGTCTCTCTTGAATTTCCCTCCAGTGTGGCTGCTGTCCTGGCTGGAGCTGAATTCAGGCTTTTCTTCCCCAGAAGAGCATGTCCCAGTCTCCACGGAGCCCTTACCACCTCTATTGAAATCCGAGCTCAATGACAACACTGTCGTTGGAAGAAAGTCTCTCTCTTTCTCAGATGCTCCATTCTGCTTAGACTCCTCCCCAACTTGGTCAAATGAGCCGTGGGAATTTGTCACTCCTGCTAGCAGAATTCACTTCTAAAGTGATTTCTGTGTTCCGAGAGCCTCACGCTCCTGACAGCCACATCCTTCAGCCACACATAGGTAACCATGGCTGATTCGTTACACCTCTGGTGTCTGAGCTCGAGCCCCTGCATGACTTTGGAAGGCAGAGCACGTTTCTGGAGCAGCCCCCACTAGGAGCCTGTGCCTTATTTTTAAGCTGCATCTATAAAGAATAGCTATCTTGGTGTGGATGTAGAAGAAAGAACATGGCTCTAGAGTCACACAGATAGGCGCTTGGCTCTCTGCTACCTCCATGCTAGCTGTGTGACTTTAGGCAAGCCACATAACCTCTCTGAGCCTCTACATTCCTTATCTGAAAATGGGTGTGTAATTAACCTCAGAGGGTTATTGTGCGAACTGAATGAGTTAATAACTATCAGGGAAGGTAGGGCCCTCCCCTGTCCTCCCTGGTGGAAGGTAATGTGGTTGTGGCTAGAACTTGAACTTCAGCTCTTCGAAATGAGCCAGGAGGGTGAGCGCCCCAGGGCTGGGCCCACCAGGGAGAGCTTTGGCGCAGGCTCAACATGGGGAGGGGGATGGGAGGGAAGGACAGATGTATTCACAAGTTGGGGCTGGGGCCAGGAGCAAATGGGCTTTGGGGAGGGCTGAGAGGGAGAAGGGCCCTGAGGGCACCTGCTTCCCTGCAGCGTGGACTGCGGAGTTGTGTGCAGGGCCCACTCACTCCCTCTTAGAACTCGGAAGCCCTCCAAGACCACATAGGCACTGCATTGGTCAGGATTCTCCAGAACAGAGCCGACAGGAAACTACCTGTCTATCTACCTATCTATCTGTCTATCTTAGGAAATTGGCTCACGTGATTGTGAGGGCTGGCAAGTCTGAATCTATAGGGCAGGCCAGCAGGCTGGGCGCTTGGGTAAGAGTTGCTATTACAGTCTTGGGACTAAAGGCCAGAAACTCAGGCTGGGTTTCTATGCCGCAGTCTTGAGGCCCAATTTGTTTCTCTTCACGAAACCTCCAGGTTTGCTCTTAAGCCTTCAACTGATTAGGTGAGGCCCACCCACATGGTGGAGGATGATCTGGTTTACTCAAAGTCAATTGATTTAAGTGTTAATCACATCTAAGTCAACAATTCTAAAAGATATACTCACCCTTATGTTCATCGCAGCATTATTCACAATAGCCAAGATGTGGAAGCAACCCAAGTGCCCATCAATGGAAGAATGAATAAAGATGATGTGGTGTATATACACAATGGAATACTATTCAGCCATAAAAAAGAGGAAATTGTGCCATTTGTGACAATGTGGATGGACCTTGAGGGTATTATGCTAAGTGAAATAAGCCAGACAGAGAAAGACAAATACCGTATGATTTCATTCATATGTGGAAGATAAACAAACACATGAATAAGGAGAACGGATTGGTGGTTACCAGAGGAGGAGGGGGTGAGGGGAGTGCAAAAGGGGTAAAGGGGCACATGTGTATGGTGATAGATAAAAAACTAGACTATTGGTGGTGAACACGATGCAGTCTGTACAGAAACTGAAATATAATAATGTGCACCTGAAAAATGCACAATGGTATAAACCAGTATGACCTCAACAAAACTAAAAAAAAAAGAGAATCATGAGATGAGAGATTACCCTGGATTATCAGGTGGGCCCTAAATGCAATTACAAATGTTCTTACTAGAGAAAGGCAGAGGGAGATTTGCCACAGACACCCAGACGCGAAGGCAAAGTGAAGATGGTGGTGCAGATGGGAGTGATGGGGCCACAGTCCAAGGCGCACCAGCAGCCAGCAGAAGCCGGAGGGGCAAGGCCCAGAATCTCCCCAGAGTTTCTGAAGGGATCGGGACCTGGCCAACACCTTGATTTCAGCCCCCTGATCCTGATTTTGGACTTCCGGACTCCAGAATTGTGAGAGAATAAGTGTGTGTTGTTTGAATACCCCCGGTCTGTGGTACTGTCACAAGAGCCCTAGGACGCAGCACAGGCAGGCTGAGGGGAGCGTCCCTCTCTGGGAAAAGGAGGGAGGATCGGGACTCGGCCATGCTGGAAGAGTTCAGGACAATCGTCTGCATCAGGCTGCTCGATGACGGCGACACTGAGGCCCGGGGAAGGGAAGGGTTTCATGGAGGGTCCACGATGAGGTGTTGGCTGGCTGAGACCAATCCCAGTCTTCCGGCTCCTGGGACGGGGGGGGGTGTAGCCTGCCCACTTGTTCTTCCAGAGGGATTTGGCTTTCCACCTTCTCCTGATCTCGTGCTTCCCTCTCCTCCGAATCACCCTAAGCCTCTGGCTTCCCCACTATCAGGCACTTTATAGCCTTGATCCTCCTGGGTCTCTTGGTCCTCCTGGTTGGGCCTCCAGCTTCCCGTGGGCGGGGCTTTCTCCTTCACTCAGTCTCCAGACTTCTGTCTGACTCCAGGTTGCTCGGCTCCCCTGCCCCCAGACATTTGTCTTCTAGCTGGCTGTTGCTTTCTCACAGGCAATCTCTCACTTGGCACAAGAACGCACTTAAATAACATCGGCATTAACACCAAATATACAAAACATGGCTCCTGTCTACAGCTTCAAGGGGTGTGCGCTCCTCAGCCAGCCAATGCTGAGGCCAGCCCCCCATTTTGAAAGCTGTAGTCTTTCTAGTACTGCCCAGCCTGAAAACCAAGGGAGCTGACCGGCAGGCTGGCTGGCTGGCTGGCACTCTCTGCCCCCTCACCACATGGAAGCCTAGCCACATGCCACATGCCAGGCAGCGGGCAGTCAGCAGACAGGGGCCACTGGGGGTCCCGAGCCAGACCCCTTATCACGCCGCTTCACCTGCACCACGGTCTGGCCGCCTGGTCCCAGGACCGCCCCCTGGGCCGCCACCACACCAGCACTGTGCCAACCAGCCTTTCCATATTTATCCCCAGGAAGAGATGGAAAGGGTACGACTGCTCATTTAAAAATAAATGCCATTTCCTAAGAAAGATACCAACTGTCCTGTCAAGGATCGGCATCCTGCCTCTCGATTTAACGCGTAAATCTCTGGAAAAACGAAGCCCAGGCTCTGAACAACGAAGGCGACCTTCACCTTGTCCTCATGTGCAAACTGACTCTCACCAACCCACTTTGAAATCTTCAGCTGAGACGCCTAAATATTCAAACGACATGCTGTCACCTGACCCCCAGTGTCCTTGAGGAGGCCTCTGCAGGTGACAGAGCAGCCGTCAGGGAGACCCACTCATTGCTCCAGAGAGGCCAGGTTGGTCTCCTGAGGTGTTGCTTTCCACATTTTAAAGCACCAAATTATGATTAAACCCCGTGCTCACCTTGGCCTTGAAAGTGACTCACGGCATAGCAGACATTTCACCTTTTGGTAGCTCTGCTGCCATCAAGGGCTTGCTTCCCTGCGGGGAGTGCCGGTCTGCTTCTGGGTCCTTCCACAGCAGTTCTGGCCCCAGAGGCCCCATGGTACAAGCCTGGGCCCTCAGTTCCAGGCCAGCCCTCTGGAGAGCTAAGGCCATCGCTCACAATCCGTATGCCCACCTCAGATGCTGCGGGCTCATGTCCACTTCCCATCTGGGGCCTGTCCCCCCAGAACACTGTGATTTGTCCCAAGCCTCTTACAGCCATTCAGAGTGAGCTGAGTCATCGAGGGACAGAAGGGTAGCAGGATTCTCACCTCCTTCATTCTGGGGACTCCACCTCTTTTAATGCACACCGTGACTTGTCTGGCTGCCAGTTTCCCTGTGGCCCAGGCTCACTGCCATTGCCAAATTCTGGGGTACTTGGCTGAGGGTCTGTCGATTCCAGGTCTCACTTCTCCCTATAGCTCTGTTCGGTTTGGCCCAGACCCCTGGGGGCCCTTAGGGCTGGGGCTGGATGCACTGGCTGCCCCTCTCACCCCAGCATCACCCATATTCGACACTCACGTTTCCTCTCCCCTCCTCTGGAGTAAGGTCCCGCTCCCCTAAACAATTCTGAGAGTCCCAAAGCCACAGTGCACACCTGCTAAGTGCGAACTCTGAAGGGATGCAGTGCCCCTGTTTGAAGAATGAATACATTCCAGCAAGGTTGCCTGCAAAGCGCATCTCTGCAGAGCAGTGTTCATTCTTTCGTTGAGCGCTGCCATGTTTTTTCGATTGGAAAAAAGAAACTTTCTAGTTGTATGAGCTATAGGCTTTTTGGTCAGGATTGGGTTAAGGTGGGGTCTTGTCCCAGGGGATCTTCTGCTAGGATCAGGGCCAGATTTGTGTCCCCTTGGCACGACCTTCCCACATTTTATTAGTTTCCTGGGGCTGCTGTAACAAAGTACCACAAACTGGGTGGCTTAGAACAATAGAACTTTCTTCCCTCGGGGCTCTGGAGGCCAGAGATCTGAAATCCAGGTGTCGGCAGGGCCGCGTTCCCTCTGGAGGCTCTAGAGGAAGATGCTTCCTCGCCTCTTGCAGCTTCTGGCGGCCCCAGGTGTTCCTTGGCTTGTGGCCACATCACTCCAGCTTCTGCCTCTGTCTTCACATGGCTGTCTTCCTTTGTGTGTCTGTTTTAGAAGGGTACCTGTGATTACAATTAGGGCCTACTCAGATAATCCAGGATACTCTCTTCATCTCAGAATCCTTAACTAAAATCACATCTTTCGCCATATAAGGCAATGTTTATAAATTCTGGTAATTAGTACATGGACACATTTTGGGGGCCACCATTCAACCCACTACACACCTCTACAATCCCCCAGTAACCCGAGGCCCTGGCCACCATGGTAGGAAAGCCCCACTTCCACTTTCCACGTTCCTAGCTTCCAGAATGGGCCTGCCACCTCCCCAACTGCTTTACAAACTGAGGCTATAGCATGACACTACCACAGGCTGCTTGGCACCTACCAGGCTGCTGGGTGGCTGGGCCGTGAGGAGATGTGGTGTGTGTCCAGGGCAGTCAATGAGGGGGATGCCTGTCTGAGGAAGGGAATGCACTGGTGACTGTCCATCTTTAAATGACGATCAGCTGAGAGCTGGAAGAAAACATGGGTTTATTAGCGGACATGTAAGCCTGAAAGTAAGAGAAAATGCACCACGGGGCCACAACGTGATACACCAGCAGAAGAGACAAGGCGCTCTGAGCGCTGCCCCAAAGACACTCTGGAGCTGGGGGCCGTGATACAGTCCTCGCGGCACGCGGAGTCATGCAGGGCTTCGGATGCGGAAGGCGTTGCACTTGGCCCACAGGGGCTGCCTGTTGTAGGGCTCTCCATCTCGTTATGTAGATGAGGAAGCTAGATTCTGTGGTCTTGTCTCTCCTTCCCTTTCCAAGCTGGCTACCCTGAACCCTCGCTCGTGCTCCTCACCCTGGATCGGTAGAAGACCCTCCTGTCAGGTTGCCTGCTCCCTCCCCACCGCCAGCAGACCAAGGAAAACCTAGCCTATTTCTTTGCTCTAAGTCTCCAAGGTTCTTTGTTGTGAAAAGCGGTCCTTCCCAACCCTTTATACATTGTGGATCACCGAGAAAGTGATCATAGTTGTCCAGCAGATGAGCCTACTTAGACCTGGAGGGGTGGCTTGGGCACCGACCAGTCCAACCGGCCGTTGGCTGGCAAGGCCATGTAGGTTGACCAGTTGACCACTGAGCCTGCCTGCAGCCATCAGGGCACCATGTTGGGAGGCGCTGGGTGAAGGATGAAATCTGGAAGCCTTGCAGGGGAACTGAAAGCCCTGTGAGGGTTCGCCCTGTCTGCCTCAGCCAATCAGTCTGACTTTCCGTAATTTGATACCTCAATCTTTCTTCTGGCCAGACTGGCAGTTCAAAGTCTTCTAGACAGTGCCGTGTTTACCCCACCTCTGAGCCTTTGTATCTGTTGTCCTCTCATGTGGGATGCCTTCTGCTCTAAGAAGTCAAACCTTTTCCCCGTCTTTCTGGGAGCTGCCTTTCCTGATTGCTTTTGAACCTGTTTTAGTTCATGTTGGCCCTTTAACGCTTTGCCCCTGCATGGTCAGTTAGCTATCGCAGTTGTGGGGGTCGGTGTTGATTCTCCTGCAAACCAAGCCTTCTTCCTCGCTGCATCCCCTCCGGCCAGATCGAGGCCTGGAATGCAGCAGGTATTCAATAAGTGATGGCAAAATGGACTTGACTGAGGGATAGAGTGACCTTTCTCAAATCTAATCATTCCCAAGTTAGACACAGCTGCCCCTCTCGGAATGAGGATGAAGCTCGGGGTCAGGCCCTGCCTGGCTCCCAGCTGCTGCTTCCATCCAGGCCCCGTTTCTGGGGCAGCTTGCCCGCAACCTGCAGGCTCAGCCTCAGGAACCTACGAGCCCCCATGGGGCCTCGAGCCATCCCTAAAGCCCAGATCAGCTCGTTGCATCTCAGCCCAGGCATTGGCACCCTGCCCGCTGCTGACTGGTCTCCAGATCCTGGTTTGCCGCCTGTAGGAACTGCCGCTGGCCTCTGTTTACCTGCTTGTTGCAGTGGGCTCAGCCCGTTCCTACTCTGCTGGGCCTCCCTGGGGGCTGCTGCTGTCTTGTTGTGGGGCTGCTATGGACTGAATTATGCCCCCCAAAATTCTTCTGGTGAAGCTCTAACCCCCAATGTGATATTTGGAGATGGGGTCTTTGGGAGGTGATTGGGATTAGATGAGCTCACGGGATTAGGGTCCTTATAAGAAGAGACGCTGGAGAGCTTGCTCTCACTCTCGCTCTGCCGTGTGAGGACACGAGGAGAAGTTGGCTGTCCGTGCCAGGAAGAGCGCTCCCACCAGAACCTGACTCTTGATCTCAGACTTGCAGCCTCCAGAACGGTGAGAAATAGAGTTCTGTTATTTAAACCACCCAGTGCACAGTATTTTGTTACAGCAGCGCGAAAGGCTTAAGACAGGGGCTGCCTGCTCCATGGCCCCACCCTCTCCCAGCCTGTGGTTGGCTGAATAGTACCCCCCTCCCTCAAAATGCCCATGTCCTAATCCCCGGAATCTGTGAAGACGACCTTGTATGGCAAAAGGAACTTTGCAGATACAGTGAAGTCAAGGATCCTGACACGGGAAGAGCAGCCTGGACTAACCAGCGGGCTTGATAGAATCACAAGGCTCCTTCTAAGAGAAAGAGGGAGGCAGGAAAGAAAGATCTGAAGACATTATGCCATCGGTTTTGAAGGAGGAGGAAGGGGCCATGAGCCAAGGAATGTGGGCGGTTTCTAGAAGCTGAAAAAGGCAAGGAAATGGGTTCTTTTCTAGAGCCTCCAGAAGGAATCAGCCTCGCTGTCACCTTGATTTTGGACTTCTGCCCTCTAGAACTGTAAGAGAATAAATGCGCGTTGTTTTAAGCCATCAAGTTTGCGGTAATTTGTTACAGCAGCCACAGGAAACTAAGACACAGCCCCATGTCTGTCCTGCCCTCTGGCACTTGCCCCACCTGCCCCTTCCTCCTGAGACATTGTCAGACCCCGTCTCCTGCCCAGCACCAGCCTCAGCCTTGCCCCAAACTCTTCAGAACTGGTGCGGGGGAGTCTTCCAGTCCTGCCTCCACCCTGTGACGCTGGCTTTCCTCTGTCCTGGAAATGCCAAAGGCCAGGGGGGCAGGCCTCAGCCACCAACCCCATCCCCCACTCTGCTAACAAGTCAAGGACCTAGGAGGAGAGAGATATCCTCTCAATAAGGGGCATAGGCCCAGGGGGAGACGGGAGCAGCACGCCCACAGGAGGATTTCTGGAAAATGGATGAAGACTGATGCTGATCAGTGCCAGTAGTTCCCGAGGGAAGACGAGCTGCTGCCTCTTAGCAGGCAGCCCACGGGTGCTCTCCACACCTCAGACTGCAGGGAGCTACAGCTCATCCAGCCTGTGGCCATAAGTACTCACTGAGAAGGGGCAGCACAGGGTGTGGGTGGCATTGCCAGTTGTGGACCAGCCAATCAAGGGGAGAGGTGCCCACGCCAGCCTGCCAGATGGAGTCCCTGGCACAGAGCCTCTCCAGGTCGCGCCTTCCTCGTGAAGACTCTCCCCATCCCGCCTTGGACCTGAGCTCACAGAGGCCAGGATCCAACTCATCTGGAAGGCGCTTCCACTTCTGATAGTGCTGAGTAAGCCCCTTTGAGACCAAGCCTCCCACAGACAACAACTATAGACTCTGGACAAAACCAAAGCAAAGCCAGACACACCTGATGGCACTGGAAAGCTACCCAAAGCAGGAGGATTGGGAGGGAGTCAACAGTTGGAAGAAAGAAACAGCTCTGGTGAGTTCCCTGTTTGCACAACTTCCAGCTTGGAGGCAGCCCCACTCCGTACTTTACACGGTGCCTCACTCTGGGGAAACCCCCATAGTCTTTCTGGTCTGAGGAACGAGAGAATCCCACACGGGAGAGCCAGAGACGAGTCCCAGACCCTGCGGACAGACGCAGCCCAAATCTCTGGTTGACCCTGACCTTTGCATGCCTGGGGACCCCAGGTAGGATGTCTGGAAGGTCCTCTTTCTAGTGTACCTGACCCCCTCCTGGTGTTTAGTGAGCACCTGCTATGTGTCAGGCTCTGGGCCAGATGCCACAGTGCCCTAGCCTGGGTTTCCCCGGAAGCAGAGTGATCCCGGCGGGTGGAAGTGAGGGACTAGAGGGAGGGCCCAGGCAAGAGGCACTATTGTGTTGGTTGCTGTTACTTGTGACAGACTGCTCGACTCTACGTAAACCACGTCTCCTGGCTATGTGTTTGGGAGGAGAAAGGGGAAGAATGTTTCCACAGGCTGCCATCTCCCATCGCTCAAGGGCTTGCCCCACAGGGCCTTAACTCCCCCTCATTTCTGGGTTGCACATGAGTGGGTGCTAAGCAAGGTCCCACAGCATGCCGTGCCTCTGGGCCACCGGGGACACCCTGGGCAGGAGGCAGGAGGCAGGAGGCAGGAGGCTGGAGGTTCACAGTGTGGGCATGAGGTGAGACCCCTTACTTGCTGTGTGACTGCTATAGACTGAATGTTTGTGTCCTCCTGAATTCATATGTTGAAACCTAATCCTCAGTGTGAGGGTGTTAGGAGGTGGGGCCTTTGGGAATTGATGCCGTCGTGAGGGTGGAGCCCCCATGAATGGGATTAGTGCCCTTATACGAAGAGATGTGAGAGCTTGCTCCTTCTCACTGCTCTCTGCCACGTGAGGACAGCAAGAAGACGGCCACCTACAAGCCTGGAAGCGGGTTCTCACCAGAACCCGACCGCGCTGGCGCCGTGGTCTCAGACTTCCAGCCTCTACAACTGTGGAAAATAAAGGTCTGTTCTTGAAGCCACCCCGTCTGTGGTATTTTGTTGTAGCAGCCTGAGTGGAGTCAGACAGTGACCTTGAACATGCAGTGTCACCTCTTGGGCCTTGTTTTCTCATCTATGAGAAGTGGACAAGCAGCACTTGTTCTGCTTGCCTCCTAGGACTCATGAAGGTTTAACGACAACAGTGGCCAGCATTAATTGAGCATTTCCTTGGTGTCAAGTCCAGGGCTAAGTGCTAAAGACAGTCGTGGTTGGGTTTTCCCAGGGTGCTATGAATAGGTAATATTGACCACAGAGATGACACTCTGGGCCAGTGACATGGCTGAGGCTGGCAGCGCAGAGAAGAGCCAGACCTGGTCTGCGTGGTGTGTTCCTCAAAGTCTAAGGAGGGAGACAGACCCAGGCCCTGCCACCAACAGCTCAGCTGGGTGTGTATCATGTTAGCCCTGGGCTCAGATGTTTCTGGAGCTGGGAGGATGACACTAATTGACCTGTGGAGGCTCTAAAGGAGGGCCAGGTGGAGCTGGGCTATGAAGAAAGAGCAGCGTCTTCAGACACATGCGTCATTACCAGTAGAGGGACCAGCAAATGCCCAGAGGCACGATGGAACTAAACTGCCCACAGAGGCTTGTGTGGTTGAGGGTAGCTGCCTGTGGGCTGAGGGTGGGAGCAGTGGAAGAGGAGGCTGGAGAAGCAGGTCGAGCCTTGCTGGCCACCATTCGGAAATTTGACTTGATCCTGAGGACAATGGAGGAGCCATGGAAAGGTTAAAGGCAGGGGCGTGCCAGGGTCAGATTCAGGGGTTCAGACGCCCACTGCAGTTGCAGGAATGGAAGCACATTGGAAGGAGTAAGTGTGGAAGCAGGAATTAGTTGGGAAGCCACAGCTGTTGTCTGGGCAGGTGATGGCGAAGACTTGACCAGGAGCCATGGCGTGGAGGTGCAGCCAAGCAGCCGGGTGAAGGTCTTCAGATTGGCACATGCGCTTGTGTTCTGAGTCATTCCTGCCCCGGAGCAGTTGCATCGTGAGCTCAGGGACTGGAGAGCTGCGGCATGTTCTCATGAGACGTCCCCTTTAAGAGGGCGTGGGGCTGGGGGCTCCCTTCCCAGTCCTTGAGCTAAGCCTGGGTTAGCACTTTGCTTAGAGACCTTGCTTCTCCGGGATTTCTAACTTCCTCGGCAAGTGTGGTTCCAAGGGGCCTGTCTTATAACATGTTGGTTTGCCTGAAAGCATCTTTTGAAAACAAACTCCATAAAATTATTTCTAAATTCCACATGATTATCTGCATTAAAATTTGCATAAAAGAATATCTCTAACCGTTTTTTAACAAGAAAGCTTTGATTTTCAAAAAGAAAACTGGGTAATGATTTATACATAAAGTGGCCTTGTTTCCTTTGAGAGTCTAAAGATCCCAGGCCCAGACTCAGTATCTGTTTGGGACTCAATTTGGCCAGAACAAAGCAACCAGTCCCCGCTGGGCATGTGAACAGCATTCTCCCCAAAGATGCGCAGCTGGTGGTCAGAGGAGGCGTGTCAAGCACGCCCTGCACTGCCGGTTGGCCATTCTGCACCAGGCCAGGGCTGTGGCCTAAGGGGTTGGGAGTTTTTGCAAGCCTCGGGGTCATCATTTCAGAGAATGTCAGAGCTAGAACTGACCTTCGAGGCAATCCAGGCCAGGCTCCTAACTGTATGATGGGCACATTGGGGCCCAGAGAGGAGGTGGAC
This sequence comes from Equus caballus, assembly GCF_041296265.1. Lineage (NCBI taxonomy): Eukaryota > Metazoa > Chordata > Mammalia > Perissodactyla > Equidae > Equus > Equus caballus. Next base: position 141,272,955 of record NC_091715.1, on the reverse strand, counting down.
TTGGCCACAGTTTTGATGTGAGACAGTGGCAGAACGTGACCTGGAAGCCAGTCTCCACCTTCCAGCCCAGGCTTGCTCTGCATCCTCGCTAGCCCCTGCCTCATTCCCCGAGGACCGTATCTGCTTGGTACGGAGGCACTGAGGGACCACTCAGAAGACTTCGTAGTACTCAGTCAGCATCCAAGGCAAATGGTCCGTATCTGTCTCAGCTTAAGCCCTGTCTGTCTGTGATGGCTGAAAGGAAAGGGCTAGGAGCAAGACGAGGCCAGTGAGGTGCGTAGGGTGAAAACTTTCTTTAGGCACCCACTCATAGGTGCTGACCCTACACTTGTACGACCCTGAGGTGAGGCCTTCTGAGATGTCTCACTGGCTTCACCCTAATCCCCAGCCCAGACCCAAGTTCCAGTGGCTTCCATGTTGGTCCCGAGGGTTCCTCTATCAGACCTGGGGCCTTCTGCTCCCACAGAAGCCTCTGGGTGCCTGAACTGCCCTCTCAAGGGCAGATCATTAAGAGTTGACAAAACACATTGACACCCGTGAACTCATGGGGTCCTACAGCCTTCTTTTAATGCAGGCAAGGCAGAGAATCTTAGCAACTTGTCTTAGATTGGGCAGCTGAGGCTCAGAGAGGGTGAGCAGTTTGTCAAAGGCCACACAGCCTATAGGTGGCAGAGCTGAAAGTGAACCCGGCCCTTCACTCTACCCCATTTCTTCATCCTCCCCCCCATTCCTCCCCAGATATGCTGTTTGCCCACAGCCACCAGGCAAAGCCTCTTGAGCTCAGGGCCTTCAGGTAAACTTAGGCCACTGTTCCTCCTACCTTGCAGGACCCACACTAGTGACAGATATTTTTAGTCAAACAAAAACAGTTATAAGGCTGAAATAATTGCCCTCATTTTGAATCTCAGAGTCTTTTCAGATAATATAATCTTGTGTGGCCCCAAAGAGGCTCCTGCCTGCTCTGCCGATTGGGATGGAAGCAGCCCAGGTAATTGCCTCTTCTGTGCAAGACCAATTTGTCCAGGGAAACAAGCATGGTTGATGTAATCAATTAAAATACTGAAAGCAGTGCAGAATATACAGGAAATGGAAAAGAAATTGAAGCCCTCTGCCCCGCCTCGCTTTCCCAATGCCTGAGTCCTGCCTAACCAGTTGACAATTTCTGTCCTCTTTGAGCCAGACTCCAATTTGTCTAAAGGAGGCTGAACTGACAAGACTCCTGAGGGAACAAAGCCCCAGCTCCCCAGCCAACTCAGGCTTCTTTGCGGGTCCTGGCCAAGCTGTGGGCGCAAGGGCTGCTCTGGACAAGGAGCTTCGAGGAACATGGGGCTTCTCCTGAGTCCGGCCCTGTGCTGGGCACGGGCTCACCTTGGGGGGGCATGAGCCACAGACCCACCGGGGTCTCTTCACAGCTGGGCGCTCAGGTCAGCAGTGGGTGCTTGAGAGGAGCTGGGTACCAGAACCCAACAGGAGCCCTGCTGGGAGGCCCTGCCACCAACTCTCAGGGGTCTGGGCTAGCTCTTGGGCTCTGTCTGGCCTTTGGATCTCTATTTGCCAGCCCTGTGCTCTTTCTGGCTGTTTCCTTGGCTCCTGAGGCTGGGGGAAGCTCGGGTAGCCTGGCTGGCCAGCATGCTAATGCCCCCTGGCATGGGGCCGACTCACTGGCTTGCAGTTTTGTGTTTTTGGCCTGGTGCCTGCAACTGTTACACAGGCCAGGCTAAGTGGTCCCCAGGGTCCCTGCCTGCTGGAGCCCACTGTCTGTGGGGTGGCAGGTGCGTACACAGCACTGCAGGAAGCGAGGCCCCAGACTGCCCAGCTGAACACGCTCAGCGCTCCTCTATGCACCTGCCTTCTGGGTAGTCTGAGAGGTGGAGAGGACGAGCTGACAGAGAATGCAAGAAGCAAGATGCGGCTCTTCTTCTCTAATTTCTAGCCTTGACCCTCCAGCTAGGAGCCTTCTCTCATCTTTGTAGGTAGGTAGGCCCTTGCTCATCTATCAGAAGAGGAGCAACAAATGCCCACCCAGGCAGGAATACCACCTGGGGCTCAGAGGTCAGATTTTTGTTTCAGAGGGAACCCACCATACCCACCTAGGGAATTGCTGGTGACCCTCTTGAGGCCACGAAGTGACCTGAAGAAGTCTTGGCCGTATCCTTCAGCAAGGAATGGCATCCAGAGATTGACAAGCTTGGCCAGGGGATAGATGGCCCCATCACTCTGGTAGGAGTGAGAAAAGCCTTAAAGCCACCTGGGAGTTTGGTCTTTTAATCTAGGAGGCCAAGGTTTCTAGAGATGGTCTGTCTCCCCAACTTACCTCTCAGCTTCTCCGGGGCATGGAGCGGGTCTGATTTCTGGCTAGGGTCTCAGAGAGTGTGTTCTGTCACTCCACCCCACCCAGATTTGGGGTATGTGGCCCATAATGCCTAGGAGGCTGAGATGGTAGAGGATTCCACTCCTCTTGGATCTCAGCAGTGATCTGGCCCTGGTGTGGCTTGTCCTTGAAGGAGTATTGGGCAGACAGACCATATGCCGGACATCTGCAGCTTCTGCACACTTTGGAGGCACTTCTACCTGTTGAAGGGAACAGGTCCTCTCAATGACGAAGACCTTTAGGACAAAAATGACACATGGGATTCTGTTTGTGTTCCAACATTGACAGACTGAAGGTCCAGGCTCAGTGGGATGAACACCATGATTGATTAACAATGTCTGCCAGGCCGGTAGGAAGGGGTGATAGCTTGTGTTTAGGGTTCTTGCCATCCCTGGTCCAGGGGTTCACAGGGATGTGTGTGCGGCACATGTTGAGGAGGGAAAAGAGGGGAATGGTGCATGTTTTGCATAAAAATCTCCTTGCCTTTCTTAGGCAGGGTCACCTTGGCCCCCAGTATCACTTCCCAAGCCATATTCATTCTGTGGTGGAAGCAAGTGGGAGACAGGTGTCTACCAGCAATCTCTTCATTTCCAAACATGTCAGATGGGTCTGTGTTTTCATCACTATGGTAGCGGTGGCTCTGGGCCCCAAAGGCACAGTGACACCAGGCAAGAGGCCTGGCATTTTTCTACAGGGGAGAAAATCGAGTTACCACAATAAGATGCCTCTTCCTGTATCCCCCTGTGGCCTCTGTCTTCTGTAGCAACCGAAGTCAAGGTTATTTCTTAGAATTGAAAGAGAATCAATATCCCTTGAGAGAAATCATCGTTTTTCCCCATCGAAAGCCACTCAGTGGCTGCCACTGCTCGTCCCTAGCCTGGTGATTCTGCTGTGCTCAGTCAGGTTTGTGGCTTAGAAGGCCTCGAAGGCCCTGGACACCTTTAACTGACCAGCCTGGCCTGACTGTGTTGCATTCAACCAAGAGGGTATGCTGGCCTTGGGCCCGGGGGGGGGGGGGGGGTGGTACCCTGTGGGAGCAGGAGCAGTTGTCGAGACAAAAGGTAAAATGTTTCCTTTCTAGCCAAACTCTTGGCCTCCAGAGTCTCTTGAGGCTTGCCTGTTAAACAGAGTGGACCGAACATCCACTTTTGTCTCCGCTCCCTCCCCAAAGCCTGCTCAGATGCCGAAAAAGAAATAAAGACAGGCCTATACCCATGTGGCCACAAAGGGGGGAAAGAAGGCAGCTACAAGCAAGGGATGCATCTGGAAAGTGAATGGATGAGTGGCAGGTGAATTTGCAGAGCGAAGAGAGGGGAAGCGTGAATCTGTGAGTGTGCGTCAGCCAGGAAGAGGAAAAGCAGACTAGAAGACAGCAACTGGGAAGACTCAGGAATTGGAGGCAAGGGTCTCTTTAAAAGCGGGGCACGAGGTAGGGCTGAGGCCAAGAGGACTGGTTCAGAATGCGTGTCGAGAGTAGTTAGCCCTCTAATCTCCTCCCTGAATCAGCGCACACCACCCTGGCAGAAGACAGGAGGCTGCCTTGCTGGCGAGGTGCCCAGCTGAGCACGCGGGTGAAGTAGCTTGGAAGCCTCTTTCCTGATGGTGAGAAGCCCCCAGCCTCCTTCCCTGCTTAGACTCCAGAATGCCAACAGCCAGCTTTATCCTTCTCCGGGCAAAAGATGGGAGGACACCACTGTGGGGGAACTGACCCGCCCGATTAGGGAAACACCAAATCCTGACTTATGTAAAAACGGTGATATGGTTATACTGGGAGTTTGGGGTGGGGAAAGGGTAGACTACATAGGGATGATCCAAGGAAGAGAAATCCTTACTTTCCACAGTAGGAAGCCAAACGATTTTCTAAAATGGTAAAATCAAGAAACTGCAGTCTAAACATGTTATATAGAAATACAGAAGTATATACTAGACGCTGAAGGGCTACAAGAATTGGAAGTGGCTGCCTCTGTGGAGCAGGAATTAGGGATGAGGAGGAGCGGAGCAAAGGATGCCATTTTTTATATTAGCCTGGTAATCTATTTGACTTTTTAAACTATTTATAAGTATTACTTTGATAAGAATAAAAAGTAAGTAGTCTTTGTAAGCGTCGCTTGAGCCAGATGAGCAATTCAAGTTCATAGGCTTAGCCGACTCCTGAATGGCAGGAGAGGGTCTTCTGGCAAGATGGTAGAGGAGCAAAAGAAGTCAGATGGGTACTAGACAGGCGTTGGCTCTGTGCAAAGCAGTTTCCTTTCCATGCTGTTGAGTCACCCAATCGCCTTGTGTTCCCGTTACAGAGAAAGAGCCTGTGACTCAGAGAGAGGAAGGGGCTTGTCCATGGTCCCGCCAGGAGCAAGGCAGGGCCAGGACCAGATCTGCTCTGCTGCTCTTCTGGTCTTTGCTCTCAACTCCCTCCCTCTGTGAGGGCAGCCCCATTAGCACCTCTCAGCACTCAAGGAAGAAGCTCTATCCCACAGAGGCAGCCACAGCCATTCCTCTGAGGTGGAGCCTGCTAATATCCCCATTTTGCAGATATGGCCACTGAGGCGCGGAGGGGTTAAGTAAGGGGCAAAGGTGGAGCAAGCATTCATGGATAAGATTTACGGAAGAGACAACACATGAGATAAACTTTTTATTTTGAGGTCACTGTAGATTCACATGCATTGTAAGAGATCCCGTGTATCCTTTAACCAGTCTGCCACGATGGTGACATCTTCTAAAACCGTAGTGCAACACCACCACCAAGATACTGATGCTGACACGGTCACGACACGGAACAGTTCCATCACCACGAGGATCCTCTTGCTGCTTCCCCTGCCCCTAATCTTCTCCTTAACCCCTGGCAGCCACTAATCTTTTCTCCACTTCTATAATTTTGCCATCTCAAGAATATTACATAAATGGAACCATACAGCAGGTAGCATTTAGGGATTGACTTTTTTCACTCAGCGTAATTCTCTGGAAATCCATTCAGTTTGTGAGCGTCAAGAGTTTGTTCCTTTCTTTTCCCCAGAATGGAGGCACCACAATTTGTATCCATTCCCCCGCGGACGAGCTGCGTGACTCACTTAGCCTCCCAGGGCTTCAGTTTCCTCTTCTGTAGACCTAGATCAGAACAGGGCTTACCCCGTGGGATTGTTGCGAGGATTAAATGAGTTAATATTTGGAAAGGTTTTAAAATAATACTGTGTACACACTGAGTGCTATATAAGTGTTGGCTAAGTAAAATATAAATAAATGGGTTGAGAATTTCTCCTTGGATTTGTGGCAGCAGCAAAAATACTTGCTTTCCTGATCAGCAGACAGATCACTGGAGTTCGATCTGAAAATCAGGAAACTGTACGAACACTTGCAGAGGGGCTGTGTTGTCTATTGAGGGCAAATGGAAAATGCTTGTAAACAGTCGCTGGTTCTCAGCCTTCCTTGGGTTTAGAAGCCGGAATGTTGTTGCCAGCTCCCTTCCTGCCTGCTAAGCATGAGGTCCCTCTCCTTCCTCTTGTGCCCAAAAGCTACTTCTAACAGTGCAGCATTGAATGTCCTCTGCTCCACTGCTGACATTTCAAGCCCTAGTCAAAACATCAACCTTGTTTATATCAGGCGTTACCAAATGTCCAAAGCAAATGCTTCCCTCAAGGGAAGCAGGGCAAGCTCATTGCTGAACTCTGCTGCAGTTCAGCCTTTGGGGACCAAGTTCCTTGATAAGAGCTCCAGGTCTTATCAAGATACTGGAGGCGAAAATCTTGGCTAGCTTGGCTCCATGGTGTGAAATGAAATGCAAGACTTGTTCAATGCAACACCTGCAAATTCCAAACCCAATGTGACAATGCGCAAATCCCCGGGGAAGTCCAAGCAGCCCAGGTGGTCCCCCCCCCCACCCCCCGCAGGTGGCATCTAAAGCCACTCCTGCCAAGCAAGGGCCAAGCAGAGGGGGGCCAGCTCACGGAGAGCCTCCCTCTCTGCTCCTGCCCCAGCCTCTACCTCAGATTGAAAGTTAAACTGGAAATTGGCAAACCAGAGTTGCACAGGGGGAAAACTGGGACCAAATCTGGGCCAAAAGGGTTTGTAGTGCAAATTATATTTCTCTACTAATTGTAATCTGTTAATTATATTCGAAAAAGAGTAGAAGAAGGAGAGGCTCCCCACCCCCTACATTCCAAGGAAATCCACTGCTCTGCGTATGCACTGGTTCAGCGAGGAGCACACAATTTCAAGATAGCAAAGGCACACATTGAAACATGTCGCTATATTTAGAGATAATGGAATTTTTGTTTCTTAAGGCTTGATATAAACGTTGATTACATAGCATTTCTTTAATTTGTTGCTATTCGAGAAAACCTGGGAACACCATGGCATGTGATGCCTAGCTTTTTCCATTTGCATTTTTCATTTGCATATTTTAATTTCCATGGCTACATCTCCACACCTACATGGGCAGCCCCTGTGGGAGGGAAAAGAATAATTTTCAGGATAAATAATACCTTTTTTTGGAGGGGGTGGAGGGTTACCAGTTGAATTTAGTAATTCAGGGCATTGGGGAAAGAATGTGGGTCTTTTTTATTTTTTTGGTGAGGAAGATTTGCCCTGAGCTAACATTTGTTGCCCATCTTCCTCTTTTTTTGGCTTGAAGAAGATTGTTGCTGAGCTAACATCTGTGCCAGTCTTTCTCTATTTTGTATGTGGGATGCCGCCATAGCATGGCTTGATGAGCAGTGTGTAGGTCCATGCCCAGGATCTGAACCTGTGAACCCTGGGCCGACAAAGCAGAGTGTGCAAACTGAACCACTACACTAGCCCCAGTGTGTGGGTCTTGAGAGCTTAGGGATGGCTTATCCCCATGCTAGGCTGCCCAGGCCATGCCCAGCTAAAGAATGGGGAAACTTGTTGACAGACCCCCAGGTAACCTTCAGCTTCTCCCACTTGTAGAGTTTCTAATGCTGAGCAGGTCATCGCAGAGGCTCCAGCCAGCTAGACCTGGAAGGACAGGAAGGCCCTAGAAACCACCTCATTCTCCCTTCATGGGGCATAGATGGGACTGATGAGGGCTCAGCAAGCCGAGGAGTCAAAAGAAAGATTTCCCGGACTCTCAAGTTCAGGTGGGAGTGCTCTTTTATTCAGAGGATAGCATGGAGTAGCACGGGGACAGGACCCATGGGCAGGGAAGAGCCTCAGGCTAAAATTATAAGGCATGGGTATGTGAGTTATTTTTACTAGACAAAGGAAAAATCATGTAAAAAGTCATTAAAATGTATCAGTGCAGGTGGGGTCTTGTTATCGTGTGGTCGTGTAACTTTAGATATGATTCAGGTTGTATAGGTCGGTATGTAGGCCAGGATGCCTTGGGCTTCTCTCCCTGGGGCAGCCTTGATCCATATCAGGACCACTGATCCAGAGGCAGGCCAGACCCCAGGGCTCTTGGCTGCTAATCCTTAAGTCTTCCCAACGGACTGGACCATGCTGCTTCCATCGCTGGGATAGAACCAGAGCCTTGGATCCGTGCTCCAGCTTGGGGACATCTATTCATGGCTTCCTACTTCAGTATGTGAAACAAACAAAATGAATCTAAAATCCACACAGCCAGAAAATCAAGACAGTCTTAATTCTATCTCTGAAAGTAATGTTGTGTATCAATATGGAAAACTTGTGGGACAAGCTTTCGCCTTCTCTAGAATATGTTCTCTGTAGGCACAACCAGGAATTTTTTTTTTTTAAAGATTTTTCTTTTATTTTTTCCTTTTTCTCCCCAAAGCCCCCCGGTACATAGTTGTATATTCTTAGTTGTGGGTCCTTCTAGTTGTAGCATGTGGGACGCTGCCTCAGCGTGGCTTGATGAGCAGTGCCATGTCCGCGCCCAAGATTCGAACCAACAAAACACTGGGCCGCCTGCAGTGGAGTGCGCGAACCCAACCACTTGGCCGCGGGGCCAGCCCCACATCCAGGAATTTTTAAACAATGATTATGTTTTAGCTATATGTTCACTGTGGGGAGTATAATCTGCATGTCCCCCCGCCCCGAGAATTCTGGAATGTCAGATTTACCAGCTAGGGTTCTATTTCCTTAAGGGTCTGTAGGTTTCTGGAGAAGAACATCAAGACCGCCATTTGGGCTCCTGTTACACTGGCATTTGAAAGCTTTGAGAACATGCTTGAGGGCTGGGAAGATTGGGAAGAGTGGGCGGAAGTGCTCCCTCAGCTAAGAGAGGGCTGAAGGCCCTGTGCCTTGTTTTGGATGCTAGTAGAGGCCCCAGGTAGTGTCACTGAGATGATCTCTACTCCAAACCCTGGGGCACTCACTCCAAGTTTACTCAACCGATATGAACTGAGCACTGCTCTTTGCGCCAGGCTTTGTGTCAGGTGGTGGGGTGCAAAGGCGGGTAAGACACCTGTTGCCCCTGCCTCGTGGAGCTGACAGCCTGGTGGGGGAGATTGATGAGTGAACAAGCAATGATCATAAGCCCAAAGAACCAGGCTTCATTACAGGGTTGTGGCTGTCACCACAAAGAGCACAAACTCCTAAAGCATGACTTTGAAGCCAAGTAAATCTTTTACATGATTATAAAACAAAGTTAAATACACAAAAAGCAGTCCCTAAAAGTAAAAAGTAAAATGAAAAACAAAAATCAAAAGTAACATGAAACTGGGTAGAAGAGCTATTCCTAGTGACTTTAAAATACAGTAATTTGAGTGAGCGTCCCTAATTGGATTTATCCTAAGGAAAAAAGAGCTGCAAACAAATGCTTAACCTGTTTTCTGAAATCGTGTTGTTGGTGGTCGTGTTAGTTTTGTCATTCTGAGACTGTCGTGCGTGTGCTGTGGGATGAATCAACTGAGTGGGCTGGTTTCATTGGCTGGAGGAGGGGAAACAACCCCCCGGAGTCCAGACTCTGAGTTGGAAGTGTTAGAATAAATTCATAACGTGTTATCTTAAAAATACTTCCTACCTGGCTCTGAAAAGACCTAGAAACAAATGGCAAACCCACTGACAGTGAAACCTCCAGTGCCCAGATCTTGATTCTAAATACTATTTGCTACTAAAAGGAGCCAGAGCTCCCTGGGGAAATAGTTGATTCCAGGTCTGGGGCAAGAAGTGTACCAGGCAACCCCAGAAAGTCTGCTCACACCAGAAAGCAAGGGAGCTGTCAAGGACGAGTCGAGTCATGGCAAAAGGACCCAGGAACCAATCTGGATAAGCTCCCACTGGCCAAAGATGGGACAATTTGAGCATCGACAAGAAGCACATCGAATATGTTTGTCTACGAGGTCCGATTGATACCAAAAAGGTTGTAAAAAGACATTGGTCTCATTGGTTCTCGTCTTTGGAGGAAACTAGGGAACCAATTCCTTATTTTGAAAACTAGTCAATAAAGGAGGAGAATGAAACATTTCTCCCGCCTTTCCTGTACACACTGTACTTCAGGATAACCCAATAGTTGGTTAGGAGGAGAATTTTCTTTTTATGGAAGTATCCTAGCTAATAAATGAAGATGGAACAGGAGAAGTAGACTATCACCATTTGGCAAGCCCTGATGAAATGGTGGACACTGATCCAACCCGCTGGTCTTCTTCCTACTCCCCCGTATTCACTTGTGAGTGGACGTGTGCATTTTGTTCTATACAACTCAAATTTATCACATGTGTGGATAATCACAGTCAAGATACCGGACAATTCTATTGCCATAAGGATTCCTCCTGTAAGCACTTCCACTTCCCTCCCACCACCACTCCCACCTCCCACACCCGTCCTTTCTTTTGGCAACCACCAATCTGTCGTCCATTTCCAAAATTTTGTCATTTCAAAAATGTTCTATAAATAAAATCATATAGTATGGAAACTTTAGAGATTGACCTTTTCACTCAGCATAATGCTCGGGAGATGTGTCCAAATTGTTGTGTGTGTCAATGGTTTGTTTCTTTTTATGGCTGAGTAGTATTCCATGATACGGATGGACATACCACAGCTTGTTTAACAATTCTCATCCAAGGATACTCCAGATTTTGGCTACTACAAACAAAGCTGCTATGAACATTCATGAACATAAGTTTTCATTCCTCTAGGATAAATGCCCCAGAGAGCAATCGTTCAGTTGTATGGCACTTGCATGCATAACCTATATATGGTTTCTAAAGTCTTTATCAGTCAGAGCTGCATATTGAATCTAGACCTGGACTCCCAGTCTAGTGCTCTTTCTCCGTCTGCTGCCTCTCAGCCCACAGCAGCTCAACAGAATATCTGTGAGATGGCCTGGAGCTTAAAGGGGTGGGGGTAGGGATAGGTCCTTGGACACGACAACTCACAGGAAACTGCCTGTGCCACCCAGCATATCAACTGGCTTTGCAAGCACCCGGCCCAGATGTGTCGGACCTATGCACACAGACACCCTTTATGAGGCTTGCTCAATGGCCGTCTGTGAGCCCAGGGTTGCCTAGCCACCTCCTGGCCAGGGGCATCCTGGGTAACTGCCAAGCCAATGACAGAGTTCACACTCTCCAGCCTTTGCTCCTCCTTCATGCTGACTGGAAAGTCTCCATCTTCCACAACGTAAGTGGGGACACTGCAAGCATAGTTGCTGGCTGGCAGGGCTTGGGCCACTCTTCATTGTGTGCAAGTCGTGGGCATTGGGCCCTCGTTCTGCAAACATTTACTGAGAAGCCACTAGGTGCCCGGGGGGCTCACCAGCTCAAGGGGTGGAGCGGAGGGAAGCATGAGGATCCATAAGTACAACTTGGTTGGCTGGGGAAGCTCAGGGGAGGTACAGACCCCAGCCAGGTGTTGGAGGAGGGGAGAAGAGCTGGCCAGGGGAGGCCTAGAAAGAGTGGCAGGAGTCAGGTATGTGCTGAGCACTGTGGGAGATGGGAAAGCAATCTGGGGCACGGGAACAGCCTGGGCAAGGGCCTGGAGGGCTAACTTGTGGGAAAGGGAGGAGTCGCTTGTGTCCAGAGTGGAGCATGGGCGTGTGAGAAGTGGAGTGGTGGCAGATGGGGGGAGGCAGGCTGCAAGGCCGGGTGAAGGGCTCTTCAGGGAAAAGTGCAGTTTTGAGCAAAAGTGGGGTGGGGGAAGCAACATCGCCATAGTGATCAAACAGTGGGATTATTTTCTACTCCCGACCACCTTTCATGAAAACACTTTGATAACATCTGTTACCGCTGTGCATTTTCAGACAAGCAATTTGAAACCCTGCCATGATGAATGGGCCCAACCAAGTCGTGGGGCGTGGATTCCGAGGGAACTTGTGAAAGCGAACATTTCCTACCAGGTTGCGCCCGTATCTCAGAGCACGCCAAGCCTCCATGCTACAGAGCCCCTCACTCCTGCCCAAGGGGCCAGGCTGCGGGCATCGGGCTCCCTTCCTGGAGCCTGCAGTCCAGGCCTGTCGGATATGCCCCCGGGGCAGGGCCGGGGCTGGCCGGGAGGCAGCCCACAAAGCCAAATGGTGCACACTTAACACCCAAGGTACTTTTTGTCTGGTGGTGAGAGGTGGCCCAGCCACTCAATCTCTGTCATACCAAGACACATGAAACAAGTGCCAAGTCACACTGTCAGGCTACCATTAGGTAGCTCATTTCATTGAGCATTTATTATGGGCCAGGCCCTGAGCCAAGAACTTTTGTATTTGCTGGGATCTTCCCCCAAATCCTGTGGGGCAGCCCTATTATTAGCTGCATTTTGCAAAGCAGGAAACCAAGGCTCAGAGAAACAAAGTAGCTTCCTCAAGCTTGCACTAAACTAGTAAAAAGTCAAGGCAGGCTTCAAACCCAGGACTGGCTTCAAACCCAGGACTGGCTAACTTCAAAGTCCATGCTCTTCTCACCATAGCACACCTTGGAGCCTACTCTTTGCTTTTTAACTTTGAATTCTGAAATAATTACAGATTCACAAGAAGTTGCAAAGATACTACAGAGAGGTCCTGTGTAGCCTTGGCCTTATTTCCCCGATTGTTACATTTCGTGTAACTGTAGGACAATAACAAAATCAAGAAATTGATATTGCTACAACTTGTGTATAATTCTGTGTCATTTTATCACATATGTAGACTCCGGTAACCACCACAGCAATCCAGACACAGAACTGCAGTGGTTCCCCCTTATCTGCGGGGGGATCATTCCAAGACCCCCACTGGATGCCTGAATCCACAGATAGTATCAAACGTTATACATACTATGCTTTTTTCCTTTACATACACATTTGAGGTGTGACAGCAAAACTAGCATGAATTTCTTTTTCCTTCTTCATAATTTCATGGAGAGAAGATTCGTTCTTACTGTAGATCTTAGCAACCTCAGCATACGATTTTTTTCTTTCCTTGTTAAGTGGAGAACTCTGACCTTTTCACCCAAAGGAAGCCCTTCATGGCTTCTCTTTGGCATATCCAAATTGCCAGCATCATGACTCTTGTGCTTTAGGGCCACTGTTAAGTAAAATCAGGGTGACTTGAACACAGGCACTGCCATATCGAGATAGTTGATCTGATAACCGAGACGGCTGCTAAGTGACTAACGGACAGGCGGGTGGCAGATACAGCCTGGATCCGCTGGACCAAGGGATGGTTCACGGCCTGGGTGGGATGGAGTGGGATTTCATTACACTACTCAGAATGACGGTGCACAATTTAAAACTTATGAATTGTTTATTTCTGAAATTTCCCATTTAATATTTTCGAAACATGGTTGACCACGGGTAACTAAAACAGTGGAAAGTGAAACCACAGATAAGGGGGACTACTGCAGTTCACCAACAAAGATCTTCCTTGTTCTACTCCTTTAGACACACACACACGCGCGTGCACACACATGCTTGCACACACACATTCCTTCCCATCACCCCTAACCTCTGCAACCATTAATGTGTTCTGCATCTCCATAATTTTTTCATTTTTAGAATATTATGTAAATAGATTTTTTTTGCTCAGAATAATGCCCTTGAGATCCATCCAAGTTGTTGCACATATCATTAGTTTCTTTCTTTTTTTTTTTTAAAGATTGGCACCTGAGCTAACATCTGTTGCCAATCTTCTTTTTTTCTCCTTCTCCCCACAGCCCCCCAGTACATAGCTGTATATTCTAGTTGCAGGTCCTGCTGGTTATGCTGTGGGGGACGCCACCTCAGCATGGCCTGATGAGCGGTGCCATGTCCGTGCCCAGGATCTGAACCAGCGAAACCCTGGGCTGCCGAGGTGGAGCATGTGAACTTAGCCACTCGGCCACGGGGCCAGTCCCCCATTAGTTTATTTCTGGTTCCTGCTGAGCAGTATTCCATGGTGTGGATGTACCACAGTTTATTTACCATTCACCCACTGAAGGATAGCCGAGGTGTCTCCAGTTTGGGGCCATTACAAATTAAAGCTGCAATGGATATTTGTGTGTAGGTCTTTTTGTAAAACTGAGTTTTCATTTCTCTGGGATAAATGCCCCAAAGAGCAATTGCTGGGTTATGCAGTAGTTGCATGTTTAGTTTTATAAGACACTGCCAAAGTGTTTTCCACAGTGGCTGCAACATTTTGCATTCTCACCAATAATGTATGAGTGACAAAATTTCTCAGTATCTTCTCCAGCATTTGGTGTTGTCACTATTTTTTATTTTAGCCATTCTGATAGGTGTGCAACGATATCTTATTGTGGTTATAGTTTGCATTCCCTGATGGCTAATGATAATGAGAATCTTTTTCTGTGCTTATTTACCATGTGCAGATTATCTTCCATGAAATCACTTTTCATATCTTTTGACGATTTTCTAATGGGAGTTGTTTTCCCCCACACTTTGTATTTGAGGGCTCTTTATATATTCTAGACACAAGTTCTTTGTTAGATTTGTGGTTTGTAAATATTTTCTCCCAGTCTGTACCTTGTCCTTTCATCCTCTTAACAGGATCTTTCACAAACAGAGTATGCAGCTTTCATGTGATTCAACACATCTGTTTTTTTCTTTTATTGATCATGATGCTGATATCACGGCTAAGAATTCTTCACCAAGCCCTAGGTTGTGAAGATTTTTCCTATGTTCTCTTCTGACAGTTTGATGGTTATATGTTTTACATTTAAGTTTGTGATCGATTTTGAGTTCCTTTTCATATAAGGTGTGGAGATTAGGTCTAGATTTATTTATTTTCTTTTTCTTTTCTTTCTGCCTATGGATGTCCAATTGCTCCAGCACTATTTTTTGAAAAGACCGGCCTTCCTCCATTGGATTGCTTTGGCGCCCTTATCAAAAATCTGTTGGGTACCTTGGTGTGGGGCTATTTCTGGGTTCCCTGTTCTTTCCCATTGGTCTGTGTGTCTATTCCTCAGCCCAAACCACACTGTCCTGTTCACTGCAGGTATCCAATAGGCTGTAAGACCGAGCAGAGTAATTCCTCCTACTTTTTTCTTTTTCAAAATTGTTGTAACTTTGCATGTCCATACAAATTTAAGGATAGCATTATCTATATTTACAAAAAAATCCTTCTGGGATTTGATACGACTTGAATTTAACCTGTATATCTATTTGGGAAGAACTGACACCTTTACTACATTGAGTCTTTTTATCTCTGAACATGGTATGTCTCTCCATTGATTTAGATCTTCTTTGATTTCTGTCATCAGCATTAAGTAGTTTTCAGCATAAAGGTACTGTACTTGTGTTGTTAGAATTATAGCTAAGTATTTCTTTCTTTTTTTGGAGTGATTGTAAATGGTATTGTGTTTTTAATTATAGTTTCCACATGCTTGCTGCTAGTACATAAAAATAGGATTGAGGGGCTGGCTCGGTGGTGCAGTGGTTAAGTTCACACATTCCGCTTCGACGGCCCGGGGTTCGCTGGTACAGATCCTGGGTGCACACCTATGCATCGCTTAGTAAGCCATGCTGTGGCAGGCGTCCCACATATAAAGTAGAGGAAGATGGACATGGATGTCAGCTCAGGGACAGATTTCCTCAGCAAAAATAGGAGGATTGGTGGCAGATGTTAGCCCAAGGCTAATCTTCCTTAAAAAAAATAGGGTTGAATTTTGTGTGTTGATCTTGTATCCTGCGACATTGCTGAACTCACTCGTTACTCACTTTGCGGATGCCTTGGGATCTTTTTACATAGACAATCATGCCATCTGTACATAGGGACAGTTTTACTTCTTCCTTTCCAATCTATATTCCTGGCACCTCCTTTCCTTGCCTTATTGAGCTGGCTAGGACTTCTAGGACTGTGTTGAATACAAGTTGACTTGTTCCTGATGTTAGAAGGAAAATACTCATTCTTTCACCATTCAGTATGATATTAGCTATAGGTTTTTCACAGATGCTCTTTAGCAAGTTGAGGGAGTTCCCCTCTGTCTTAGTCTGCTTGGGCTCCCGTAATGGAATGCCACAGGCTGGGTGGCTTCAACAACAGGAATTTATTTTGTCACAGTTCTGGAGACTGGAAATCCAAGATCAAGGTGCCAGCAGGGTTGGTGTCTGGTGAGAGCACTCTCCTTGAGTTGAAATGACACCTTCTTGCTTTGTCCTCACATGGACTTTCTTCCGTGCAAATGCAGGCTGTGTGTGTGGGGGTGGGGTGGGTGGAGAGAAGTCTGGGGTCTCGTTCTCTTGTTATAAGAACACCAGTCATGCTGGATGAGGGTCCCACCCTATGACCTCATTTAACCTTAATTATCTCCTTGAAGGCCCTGTCTCCAAATAAGGTCTCAATGGGGGTTAGAGATTCGACATAGGAATTTTAGGGGGACATAATTTGGTCCACAACACCTTCTTTTCCAAAATTACTGAGTTTTTTAAAATCGTGAATTGCTGTCTGATTTTTCTACATGCTTTTTTGTATTGATCAATGTGATTTTTCTTCTTTAGCCTGTTAATATCATAGATTATATTGATTGCAAACATGGACCCTACCCTGTATACCTGGAATGAACTCCACTTAGTCATGATGTCTAAATATTTCCATATATTGCCGAATTCTATTACTAATACATTTTAAAGAACGTTTGTATCTATATTCATTGTGGATGTTGGTGTGTAGTTTTCTTTTTCTGTACTGTCTTTGTCTGGCTTTGGCGTCAACGTAAGACTCACCTCATAAAATGTGGTTAGAGTTTCTTTCCTCTTCTATTTTCTGGAAGAGACTATAAAATTGGTGATAATTCTTCTTTAAACCTTTGGCAGAACGCTCCAATTAAACCATCTGGATCTGGAGACTTCTTTCTCAGAAGTTTTGTAAAACTATGGATTCAATTTCTTTGATGGCCGTGTGGCTATTCATATTATCTTTTTCATATTGGGTAAATTTTGGCAGTTTGTGCTTTTCAAAGACTTGGTCCTTTATATCTAAGTTGTGAAATTTATGCCTGTAGAGTTGTTCATAGTATTCCCTTGTTATTCTCTTGGTGACGATGGGGTCTATAGTGGTATCTCCTGTTTCATTCTTGATGCTAGTAAATTGTGTCTTCTCTTTTTCTTTGTTAGTATTGTTAGACGCTTGTGAACCTTAGTCATCTTTTCAGAAAACTGGCTTTTTGTTTCATTAACTTTGTCTTGTTTTCCATTTAATCGATTTCTGTCATTTATTATCTCTCCCTTCTGCTTGCTTTGGACGTAATTTGTTCTTCTTTTTTAGGTCCTTAAAGTAAGAACTTAGACTATTTGAGGCTCTTCCTTTTCTCTGATGTATGTATTTAGTGCTATAAATTTCCTTCTGAGCACGGCTTTAGCTGTGTCTCACAAATTGCAATATGCTGTATTTTGATTTATACTTTGATACCATTGTGGTTGAAGGACACATTCTTTATATTTACAATTCTTTTAAATTTCTTTAGATTTGTTTTATAGCCCAGAATATGATCTATCTTGGCGAATATTCTTTAGGCGCTTGGAAAGAATGCCTATTCTGCTGTCGTTGGGTGGTGTGTTCTGCAGGTCCGTTAGATCCAACGAGATGATGGTGTTGTTGAGCTCTACATCCTTGCTGATTTTCTATCTAGTTGTTCTATCAATTATTGAGAGAGGGCTGTTGAAGTCTCCAATTATAATTGTGGATTTGCCTCTTTCTCTTCTCAGTCCCGTCAGTTTTTGCTTCACGTGTTTTGCAGTGCTGTCCTTGGTGTGTGCACATTTAGGATTGCAATGTCTTTTCGGTCGATTGAGCCTTTATCATTATACAATGTTCCTCTCTGTCTCTGGTAATTTTCTTCGCTCTGAAGTTTACTTTATCTGATACTGAGATAGCCACTCCTGCTTTTCTTTCATAAACGTTTGCATGATATTTTTTCCATCCTTTTATTTTCAATATGCCTGCATTATTATACTGAAATGAGTTTCTTGTAGACAACATATAGTTGGGTCATGTCTTTCAATCCACTCTGTCAATATCTGTCTTTTTAGAATTGATTTAGAATTTGATTTATCTGTAGTGTTTTCTAGAGTATCTATTTGTATAGTTTTCTTAGTGGTTGTATTGTAGTCTACAGATGTCAACTCTTTACCAGTTTGAGTAAAATGTAGAAATCTTACCCCCTTCATCTTCCCTTACTTTATAGTAGAATTGTCTTAAATATTTTCACTATATGTGTTTAGAATCCTATCAGACAATGTCATAACTTTTGCTTCAATTGTCAAACATAACTTAGAAAACCGAAGAGGCGAATAGTTTGGTTTTTCACCTGTGTTGTTATTCTTTCTGCTGTTTTCCTTCCTGATGTTCCAGGTTTTCTTCTTTTATCACTTACTACCTGTTTCTAGAACTTCCCTTAGCCGTTTTTTAGGGTAAGTGTGCTGATGATATATTTTCTAAGTTTTCTTTCATCTGAGAATTTGTTCATTTTACCTCTACTCCTTAAGGTTATTTTCTCTGAGTGTGGCATTCTGGCTGACAGTTCTTTTCTTTCCTTTTTTTTTTGAGGAAGATTAGCCCTGAGCTAACATTTGCCAATCCTCTCTTTTTGCTGAGAAAGACTGGCCCTGAGCTAACATCTGTGCCCATCTTCCTCTACTTTTTATATCATAGGCTGCCACAGCATGGCTTGCCAAGCACTACCATGTCCACACGCAGGATCTGAACCAGTGAACTCCGGGCTGCCAAAGTGGAACGTGCGAACTTAACCACTGTGCCACCGGGCCAGCCCCTGACAGTTCTTTTCTTTCAGTGCTTGAAAATTTTGTGCCATCTCCTTCTCACCTCCATGATTTCTGAAGAGAAATACTCTGTCATTCAAATCATTGTACCTTGCTATGGATTAAACATCATTGCGCTCCACCACCCAAATTAATATGTTGAAATCTTAATCCCCAGTGTGATGGCATTAGGAGGTACTAAGGTCATGAGTCTGAGGCTCCCATGATGAGCTTTGTGCCCTTATAGAAGAGATGATCTCTCTCTTTTCCCTGTGAGGATACAACAAGAAGACAGCCATCTGCAAACCAAGAAGAGGGCTCTCGCCAGGACCCAACCATGCTAACACCATGACCTTGGATTTCTCATCCTCCAGAACTTGTGAGGAGCTTGTGAGAACTTTTGTGAGAAATAAATTTGCTGTTTAAGTCACCTAGTCTATGATATTCTGTTACAGCAGACTGGACTAAGACCTACCTTTATAGGTAATAAGTCATTTTTATTTAGTTATTTTTAAGATTCTTTTTTCTGTCTTTAGTTTTCTGAAGTTTGACTTTCATGTGTTAGCATGGAGTTTCTTTGAGTTCATCCTGCTTGGATTTTGCTCAGCTCCTTGAATCTGTGGATTCGTATCTTTCACCAAATTTGGGAATTTTTCATCGATTATTTCTTCCAATACTTTAAGTCTCATTCTCTCTCTCTCTTCTCCTTCTGGGACTTTGATAATATGAATGTTCGATCTTTTTATAGTCTCACATGTCCCTGAGGCTCTATTCATTTTTCCCCCCAATTTATTTCTCTTGTTCAAATTAGGTAATTTCTATTGTTCTATCTTCAAATTCACTGATTCTTTCCTCTGTCCCCTCCATTCTTTTGTTGAGCCCATCTAGTGAGTTTTTTATTCCAGTTGTTGTATTTTGAAGTTTAAAAAAATCAATTTTGTTCTTCTTTGGTCTTCTATTTCCTTACCAAGACTTTCTATTTTTTCATTTGTTTCAAGAATATTCATAATTGCTCACTGAAGCATTTTTACTATGGCTGCTCTAAAATCTGTGTCAGATAATTCCAAAATCTCTGTCATCTAGATGTTGACATCTATTGATTATCTTTTCTCCTGTGAGTCGTGATTTTCTTGGTTCTAGGTATGACAAGTGACTTTTGAATCTATCCCAGACATTTTGGGTATCATGTTGTGATATTTTCGATCCTATTTAATCTTCATTTTTGCAGATAGTCACCCAGTTGAGGCATAGTATGCAGGTCCAGGTGGCGGTGGATGCTCTGCTCCCCACTGAGCCCTGATAATACCATCCCTGCAAAAGCAGCGGGCCAAATTACACCTACAATTGGCTTACTCCTATCAGATGAGAGTGGAAGTTCATCCTCCTGCTGGAGCCTGCTGACTCTACCATGTCTGGGACAGTGGAGTGCCGACTATCACCACTTCTCATTGTCTCGTTCCACCTCTTTGCTATCAGGGTGGGGCCAGAAATTCTGCGCCCCACCTGAGCTTGCTGACACTGCAGGGAGGAAGTAGTTTTTACTTTCTTGTGTGCCTGGAATAGGACAAGTGACATGAAAAATTGTTTCTATTCTGTTAGGTCACCTTTTTCCAAGTTCTTTGGCTAGAGGAAGAAGGCTTTTCTTGGCTTGCTTTGTCTGTGCCTATTGACAGTTCCAGGTTGGAGGTATCTACAGTTCCCTGTCAAGGATCTATGGGAGGCAATAAGGAAACCCAGGGAACTCACTACCATGTCATTCCTCAGGTCACAAGGTCCCTAGACAGTGCTCTTTCTTCTTTCCACCTTTCAGAGTCTTCCTATGCTTGTTTTTGGCATTATGTCCAGGATTCATTAGTTGTCACAGAGAGGACCTGAGAAGAATAGTGTTATTCTATTTGGCTAGACCTGGAAGTTCCTCTATTTTATTAAAATAATAACAACAATAAGAACAACAAACCCATATTATATGCTTATTATGGACCAGATATTCTGTCTTCTAACAGCTTTCTGTATATCATCTCATTCCATCCATACAACAATGCTGTGAAGCAGGTGTTGGCATTCCCATTTGATAGATGAGAAAACTGAGTCTCAAGGTTGAAATGACTTGCCTAAGGTCACATAGCTAGTAGGTGACCCAGAGCTCTCTGACTCCTGAGCCCTGTCATTAACCTCAATGATGAAATGCTTCTTAGATCTAAGAACAAGCAAACTGCAATGGGAACAGAGAGAAGGTGAGATTGATAATTCCTAGGGCAGGAGCAGCAGTCAGCAAAGGGAATGGACACAGATATTTCTTGAGCATCTACTCTAGCTCTAGCACTGTATTAATCTGTTCACATGTCATGCCATCAGAGAAGGCTTCCCAGAGGATTTGGCATTTCTCTTGGCCTTAAAAGATAAGTGGGAATCCCATAGGCAGAAAAATAACTGAAAGAAATTTATAGGTAGATGGAATAGCATGAGCCAAGCCGGAACGTCTGAAAAGCACAGGGAGAGCTCAGGGAACGGAGACCACACTGGGGCAGCTGGAACATGGGGAGATGTAGTTGGAGAAGTGGGCAGGGTCAAGTCACAGAGGGCCGTGTGTGCAAGGCCTTGGTGCCGGGGCTGAGAGCGCTAGGACAATGGGAAACAAGGACGATGCATTCCAGTCGGAAGCAAAGTCAAGATGGTCCTCTGGGCATCCACACCCTCTCTTCTGGCCTGGGGCTTCTGAGAAGTGCAATCTTGTTTCAGCTGAAGAAATTAGTTCCTCAGTACATAATATTAAAGCTCTGACTAGATGTGATAATTTCCGATTAGTGAAAGAAAAGGCCCAAACATTGAGAAAGGCGTGATTCCTGTAGAGAGGAGTGGGGAAAGGGACTGCACAGCTGGCTGGGGGACTGCATATCTGGTTACTCAACTCAGAGCCCACCCTAGAGGTGGTCAGCACCGCCTCAGCCCCAATCCATCCCATGCTGTCACCCCAACGGAGAGGGAGAAGGGCCTCCAAAGAACCCAAAGTCCCTGTCTCAGCCAAAGGCTTCTCTTCAATCCAGAAAAACTCAATGAGCTGCTTTCACGTCTGCCTAGAATCTTCTACCTCTCTGGCCATGAGGCATATCTTCTCTTGCAGAGAGAATGGAGGGGTGAGAGATGGATGTATTCAGCTGGGAAGTGTTCTCAGAGCCCAGCCAAGCGTGCGTAGCAGGGGCTCAAGTAGATTCCTTGTGTGACTGATTAGCTAACTGTCCCTCCAACTGGAAGTGTGTCTTCCTATGTACAGTGTATTTCTCCATAATTTGAATCCCCCCCACAGCTTGTCAGGCAGGTTTCTAGTCTCACTCTACCGATGAGGGAGCCCAAGCTGCTCAGCAGGAAGGGACTGGACTGGATGCAGCTGAGCCTCTGACCTCTGGCTTATGTGCCTGCCCAATAGGACCTTCTGCCCATCTCTCACGGGTTCTCCATTGGGCATCTCGCCTCACCTGTCCACAAGGTCCTCAGCCTCTGCCCCAAACCTCCTTGGAAGAGGTAACAAGTTTCCACTGGTGCCTTCCTTGGTGAACTTACAACCTCTGGGCTTTTGGCACCCAGCACCACCACTGCCCTCTGAGCTGTTTGGATCCATACTTGTTAGTCTCTTTGGTGATTCCTGCGTTTGGTCTTTGAGGAGACCTCATCCACAGCTCCTTGCTGTTCCTTAGCATTAGGGTGTCCCTCAGAAGGCCGGCCAGTCTGCAAATAGATTCTGGCACCCATCCTGTGGTCATAAGTGTCCACCTGTGGCATAGTGGAACAAGTCTTGGTTTTGGTACCAGACAGACCTGAGTGTGAATCACAGCTCGGCATCTTACTTGCTCTGGGTCCTTGGTCAGTCACTGTACCCTGTCCGTCTGAGTGTGGTTCTCAGAGGGAACCACAAGCTGCAGGGCATCCAGGTCCCGCCTGCTGTGAACCCCACGCCTCACGGGAATCACTCTGTAGAGCGTACCACTGCTGGAAGCAGCAGCTGTGGCCAGTGCGGCCTTTTCCCACCACCATGCCCAGAAATCAGCCAAGAGGGGCGATATGTGTTTGGCTAGTGGGACACTCCACTGTGTGCTCGGGACACTGTGCAGTGAGTTTGCTCAAAGGCTTAGACAGCAGCATGCATCGTGCCCATCCAATTCCCACTTCAGGCACCGTGGGATGGTGCACCTAGCAGAGGGCCAGACTGCCTCTCAGATCCCTAGGACAAAGGCATTAAGACCCTCTGCCACCCTTGGAAGGCTTGATGGGGGTAGGCAGGGGTATGGAGGATGGGAGGAAGGGGCTGCTGCCAGGGACAGCCTTGCTGAGAAGCAGAGCAAACTGAGAAGGGAGGTGGGGGCAAGAGGGGCTGCCTCAGAGATGAGGCTGGCTGAGGCCCCAGACCTGGAGGGCAAAGTGAGTCCTGCGGCAGCTCCTCACCACCCCCAGCACAGAGCCTCCCCAAATCCCCTCTGTAAGAAGAGACATCTTCTCCCCGAGTCGGACAGGAAGAAAATCCATCATTCTAAAAGAACAGCAGAAATTTCCTGAAGGAGCAGAAATGAAATCTGGAAGGCAAGAGATTTTGGCAGATCTGACACGGGGTTTTTAATCTGCTAGCTGATCTCTAAACTAATTTCCAAACAAAGAGAACAAAGAGCCAGCTGGGCCTCTGGGGACACTCATATTTTCTAACTGAAAAGGGCATCAGTTGGATGAGAGTAAACAGACCCACACCCATACCATCATCCTCCATGAGCGAGGCGCAAGAGCGGCAGGCTGGTGGCGGACAGTGAAGGGAGTGGGGGATGAGGTGAGAGGCCAGTGTCGCTAACTGGTACACCGCGCTCCTTGCCTTCAAGAATTGTTTATTTCCTAAATAATTTCTTCCCAACTTTTCTGGGTTCACACACTGGGGCACACCCGACGAGGAGGGTGCTGACACCTAGTGGCAGGGCAAAATGGGCCAGAGACCCGGCTGCGGTATCTGAAGACCTGGAAGTGAACCCTGGCTCTGCCATCCCTTGACTGTCTTGACTAGCTGAGTGACTGGTAGGGCCCTTGACCTGTGCTTTGAGTTCTGCCCACCAAGTCTCCCAGGGCTTTGGTAAGGAGCAGAAGGAGGGCGTTGGTGACGCATTTGGGTAGCTGAAAGGGCGGTGCCCGTGGGATACAGGAGTCTCAGAGTCATTTATGGCTGCCTAAGCACAACCAGCGAGGTGTGGCACGAGTCCACACAAGTTCAGAGCTGCCCTGCCTTTTCCTACCCATTCAATCAACAGAAGAGCCATGTTACCTGCAGGATGTCTCAGGGTCCACTCCAACACTTCTTCCTTGGGAAGTCTTGCTACTCTAGCTTTTCCTGCACATTGCAGCCAAGGTGTGAGCCACACATAGTCCTGACCATATCACTTCTGTGCTCCAAACCCTTCCACGGGTTCCCATTGTCCACCGGATAAATTCTGAGTCCCTTAGAATGGCCTCTAGGCCCTGCAGGATCTGGCCCTGCAACAACTTGGCCCTCATGGCCTGCCACTCCCTGCCCACCAAGTCATCTGGCTCCAACTCCTTCTTTAGGATTCTTCTCATATTTCCCGCTACATTGTTAGGATGATCTGTTCCCGTGGCTGTCTGCCTCATTAGACTGTGAAGTCTGACGGCAGTGACTGCTTCATTTATGCCCCAATCTTTCTTTCCCTGGCACAGAGATGGAGTAGATGCTCAGAACAGCTTTGTGGAATGGATCTCAGGGAGCATGTGACCGTGTGGACAAAGATTGAATGACACGGGAAAACGGCCCCATTACAGGCCCATGTCACCAAAGGCCTTCTGTTCATATCACTTTTCCAAGCCAATGGGCTCAGGATCTTATTGAGACACATGAAATTCAGATCCTAGGAGCCCGGACTCCCTGGGCCCTGTAAGTGTCCCATGTAGGAGGCAAGATGGAGCCAACTGCGAAGGCACCGTGAGTGAAGCCTTGTGAACATCCAGTTGCTGTCCACCCTGGGTGGAAGCCTCTACCAAGTCCTTGTTCACCAACAGGAGTGCTGTTGACACTTCTGCCAGCCTCTCCTTCCGCCTCTGGCTTTGGTCAGCATTGAGTAGTGAGAAGCAAGTCTTTCTCCCAGGAGGGCTGGCGTCTCTGGGACACCACAGGATGGCTCCCTGGGAGAAGTCTTCTCCCTCGCCTTGAGCACAAGCCCCTTGAGGCCTGATCCCATGTCTCCTACCCGTCTCAGTCCATAGGACCCCGCTGGGTATTGATCCTTTCAAATGCAGACTGACTCCAGTCATTGAAACAAATTGCTACCAGTTACCAACCCAAAGTGAAGAGGATACATTTGTCAAGGGGAAGCAATTACCCTATTTCGAGGCACCATACAAAGAGCCATATCTCAACACATTTGACCTCAAAACCAAAATGGCCGGGGAGCCAGCCAGCTCAGCCCCTGGCAGAACTGCAGCCATGTAGCTCTGAGCCCTGGGCTTGGTTAAAAAGTGGTCTTAGAAACAGCCTTATGAATGTCTTCTGAATTTGCTTTGGAACTCTTGACTAGTGTTCCACTGAGTATCTTAACTCTAAATCCCCAGGTGTAAAAAAAATATGCCTTTCTTTCTGAATTTGAGGCTACTGGAACCTCTGAAGATAAAAATATGCTTTCTTTTTCCTGATGATGAAAACTCTGGAGTTCTACATGTTTTTTTCTCTTTTGCTGTGGCTGCCAGTAAGCTCCTGGCTAAATTTTATGCTTAGGAGTCCCCAAATTACGTTAACCTTTGGTAGTATCAGGTTTGTTTCTTCCCTTTTCCCCTAATTCTTTATTTTTTTCTCAGTGTTCCTATTTTATTGACGTGGGACAATACTCACCCTACCCCACCAATCCTTTATTGAGTCAGCGTAGGGTTAGACAAATAATGCTTTCAGAAAAGTCTTTCTAGAACGATAATCATAACCCAGCTGTGTGCTCAGAGAGTGGGATTCCAGGGGGCTCCCCTGGAAGACGTGGCTGACTGACTGAGCCATGGTGCAGGCCTGAAGCATCGGCCAAATAGCCAAGAGTCTCCCTCTTCCTTTCCACAATACAGTTGGGGAAACTGAGCCCAAGAGAAGGGAGAAGACTTGCTCAAGTTCATGGCCCAAGGCGCTGTCAGAATTGGAAGGAATCTCCTCTGATTCAGTTACAGTTCTATCTCACCACAGCCCTCCTGCCCTCCAGTTTTACAAACGGGGAAACTGAAGCCCAGAAAAAGCAAGTAGTTGATGATAAGGCTCCTTGGCCCCAGAATCCTGGAGACCACAAAGGATGTCCAACTTCTTGATCGAATCTCATTATGGCACTGATGTGTGTATTGCAAGGGAGGCAGAGAGAGTATGTTCTATTCTGCAGTGAACCACGCACCAGCCTTCAGTGCTTAAGTGAAGACATGGTTTAAGCTACAAAACGGCCAAGTCTTCGGCCTACTGACGTGTTCATAGCAGGCAGATAGAATCAGGG
This sequence comes from Equus caballus, assembly GCF_041296265.1. Lineage (NCBI taxonomy): Eukaryota > Metazoa > Chordata > Mammalia > Perissodactyla > Equidae > Equus > Equus caballus. The sequence continues at coordinate 141,247,023 of NC_091715.1, read as the reverse complement.
GATTCTGGGGAAGAATTGATACTTTAGTATCAAACACTGGGGAGCTCCCCCCGAGTGGCCCCTCCAGCCTGGCTTGGTGCTGAATAGAAGTCATTCCAGATTACCCTTCCATCCTCTTCCGAGTCCACAGCCTCCCATGCTTATCCAATCAGCTGCCCACACACCCCTAACATGGCACCCTGAGCAGTGCAGTCAGGCATGCCAGCCCCATCTATCCCAGTGTTGGGTGACAGGCCTCAGTAGCATAGGCTAAACACTTCCCGGGGTTCTAGGCTGGGGCTCTGGCAAGTGGCACTGATCCCCTCCCCCCATTGTCCTTGTCCTAGTACTTGCTGGAGAGTATTTATAGCTCCCGGAGGAGCCCAAGCAGAGGAAAAGATACCAGCAAAACTGGGAGTGGACTCTGCCACTGGAAAATGGAGACTCTGTAATTTACTCCATTATAATTCAAGAAATAAAATATATTTCCGGTGATTAACTGGGTTTATTTATAGACTATGAGGCCTGAACTGTGATATTTATAGAATGTCATCACATTTAGCAGTAATAGCACAATTACATGTTTATGAAGTAATGGTTTTGCAATTTTTCCTAGAATTCTCTGACATTTAGATCTGGAAATTTTACATTTTAACAAGCAAGAACGGCAGCTATTTATTTAAGAGTGAACAGCAGAAACTGTCTTCTCTGTAACTCCTTTCACTCCAAGAGCCTACAAACCTGCCATTTTGGTTTTACATACGGAATAAGATGATGTACGGTGAATAATATAGCTCTTTTTGTAGAGCTCTGATTTCCTTCTTAAATGCCGCCTTTCATTGCTGGGATTCTTCCATCCCTGAATCTCCCTCCGTGGGATTTGGTGTTGACATGTTTCTCCTTTTCCATAATGATCTAAGTCAGGCTAAAGTGCCAATCCAGATGTGTTCAATATCCAAAATAATAGAGTGGAAGTGAAACGAGACCCCATGCCAAAGAGTCCGTCTTTGCTCTAACTCATACTTGAAGACTCGGTGTGGCGAGTGGGAGGTAAGTTCTCTTTGGGTTATTGATCTCAGCAGTCAGTCAGCATGACCAGTTGGACGTCCCTGGGACAGGTGCTGGAAACACTTTATAAGGCTCAGGCCTGAGTGCTTACCCCAAATCCCTTTATCATTTAATTCCAGGGTGGACATCCTTCACACGCAGCGACCGAACCATAACTCACAGCCCCCGGGCAGTGGGCACAGCCTTAGGTGCTGCAAGGTGGGTCTGCAGTGACCTTGGGGCCAGTGATGTGCTGGTAGCCTTTGTCCATTTCCATGGTGTAAAGGCATCGTGGCTGATTTCAAACTACCAACGTGATGTCAACTATTAGCTGCCTCCAAAAATTCCGAAAATTGAATGATAATCTTTGAAAACCAGTACAGACCAGCTCCAGCATGCCACTGCCTGGGGCCAAATGATGAAATGGAAGCAGCACCAGGCTGGGAGGCAGGAGTTCTGGGTCCAGCGTCAGTTCTCTGGAACTGGATTCATTGGATCATCCTTGTGGACTCACCTTCCCTGCCCTGAGCCTCAAATTCCCCAGCTGTCAAACGGTGAGAATAGTTCTCGCTCTGCCTGCCTCAAAGGCATTGGGATGTCAAGAGCCAATGGCCAGGGAAGTGCTTAGGAAACGTGAGGTGCGCTGCACATGGCAGTGCCTTCTTCCCTTCCCCCTGCCTCCACGCTAGGAGCCCTCAACACCTCCTCGTGCCCTTTCTTAAACCTATGTACATTTGCAGGTGGCAAAGCCCATCACTCTCTTGCCAGCCAAACTCCTTTGCAGCATTTGCTGGGTGCCCCGAAACGTAAAACATGGAGATTCTGGGAAGCAACCACAAGCTACCTGGACAGAGAGACCTCAGAACTCACTGGAAGTTTGGAAGAGTTGTTTCTGCTCATAGTGGACACTTCTGGGGGTGGAGCAGGCCTCAGGTGTTCAGCTTCCTTGGCCTCTCCCCACATCACCTAAAGCAGGGCATTGCGCATCTCACACTCTCACTTTGGTAAGTGACCCACCAATTCATGTGGCCTCTGCCCAGGCAGTGGTGTGGACATCCCGGCAAACTACCACCTCCTCATCAGGAAATGGGGGCTTCAAGATGGTAAAACTTTTCCAGGGGCTGAATGCTGCCCACAGTTGCCCCGCGAAGGCCTCTCTCTTTGTGAGCTCATCGTCTGGTTCCAGGTGAGGTTCCAGGTGAGGGCTGACGCTGCTGCTGCAGGCTGCCCGCGACCCTATCATGGCCTCCTCTCCTGAGCACCGGGTGTCAGCTGTGGACATTTCCTCCAGAAGGTCCCACAGGCCCCCTCATACTTAGTAGTGTCCCCTGAAACCTGCTCCTCCTCCAGACCTTGTCATCTCAGTAAATGGCCCCTCTTCTGCCCTGCCTCCCAATTTGGAAACCTGGGAGTCATCCTTGACTTCTCTCTCCCTCGTTTCCCACAGCTAACCAGTTACTGAGTCCGGTCCATTCTTCTCCATGTCCTGGAGCCTGTCTCTTCCCTTCCAGGCCCACTGCTGCCACCGTCTCTGGCCTACAATAAACTCCCGGAATGTGGCCTGCTTGTGGTCTCTCTCCCTCTGACCCATCCTCCACATTTCGTGACACAACCTTTCTAAATTGCACATACAATCATGTTACTCCCTGGCCTAAAACTTGTAGGGCTCCCTGCTGCTCTCACTCTCCTTGAGCAATTTCACCCAGCCCCACGATTTCAATTAATGTTTCTCTGCTCATTGACGGCCCTCACAGCTTTAGCTCCAGCTCTAAGCCTCAGAGACTATACAACCAATCATCCCCTAGACACCTTCCGGGGATGCCCTACAGACTCGTCCGACCAAACTGAACTCATCGTCTCCCTTCCCTTTCCTCAAACCTGCCTCCTCTCAGGGCTCTCCGTCGCTGCACGTGGCCCGTCACACCACCAGCCACCCGGTGGGTAAAGTCCCAAGGTTGAGCTGTTGTTGACTTCTCCCTCTCTCTCATCTGGTCTGTTCCATTCCACGTCCTAAAAATGTCCAGAATACACCCACGTCTCTTCATGTCCATTGGCACTACCCTGGTCTAAGCCGCCATCATTTCTGCCTGGATTATTGCTAGATCCCCCAGACAGCCATTCTATCCTCTTCGTAGCAGTTCCGATGCTCTTAAAACACAGACCTCATGCTACTGTTCCTAGAAAAAATCAAGAGTATTCCATTACCTACATGATAAAGTAATTTGCATACATTGTCTCTGTGCTTTATAACAACCCAGGAAAGTAGCTTTTATCCCAGGAAACTGATCTCAAGGAAGAAACAATAAAGTGAGTGCATAGCAAAGTCAGGGTTTGAATTCAGCTCTGCTTGGCTCTAAGGCCCGTGCTCTATCCCCAGACCACATGGGTTGGGGGACAGTGGGCATGTGAGGTTTGCAAAAGCAGTGCAAGCTCTTTTCTAAAGTACACTCAACCTACCTCATCTGCCAGCAGCCCTGACATGCCGGGGAACAAGGACGAGGACCTGGAGCTTAGAGGCTGCTCTCTAAGGGCACTCCTAGCTTGGACAGTCACAAGCTCCAAGACTTGGGAGGCCATTTGTCTGACTATTTGTCCTTTTAGAGGCCTGTTTTCACCTGTGCTAGTATTGAGGCATTGCTATTCATAGTGAAACGTGAGTGCACGTAGAGAAGATGCACAGTCAAGGAGGTAAATTCTCTTGCCCTCAGCTCCTCGTTAATGAAATAGGAAGATGAGTTCCTGCTCCATTCCCTCCCCAGGTTGTTGGATCAGTCAAGAAAACGTGGACATGAACATGCTTTGTAAATCGTGAAGTGCTTTACAGGAACGTGGGTTTATTAGGCAGAACCTTCTTGTATTCCTGTCGGTGCTGAGTAGACAAGGAACAGTCCCCTACAGCTGAAGAGTCGAAGACTCTGGGGCCGTGCAAGTCTCTGGCTGTGTGGTCACGTTGTCCCTTGTCATCTGATGTTTGTCAGTTTAGACAGGCTATGGGACTGGTGGGCTAATTCTCTAGTTGCTTCCTGTCTTGGGCCTCAAGCCACCAGCTCAGGGAGGGGCCACTTCCCTGATGCACATTCCAGGGAAGCAGTGGGTGCCTCTGGCCCTGACACCTGGCTGTTCGCGGGAAGACGCTCCTTTGGAGCCCAAGGCAGGGATCAGATTGACTGGGGTTCTAATCCCAGCTCTGTCTCTTACCAGCTGTGCAACCTGGACTAGTTAGCCACTCAGAGCCTCAGTTTCATCCACAAACTGGACTTAATAATTATTTTGGCACAGGGTGAGTTTTGGCTTCAGGTTAAATAATTAAAATTATTTCAATGTACAATGACTAGGCACCCACTCTGCTAGCCCCGGAGCCGGCAATAATGATCACTAGCGTTGGTTGGGTGCCAGGTGCTTTATGCATCCTCACCAGTGCTAGGAGGGAGGCAGTACTGTTGTTCCATGTTATGTACCAAAAAGGAAACCAAGGCTCCAGGAGGTTTAGCGACTTGCCCAAAGTCACATCATGAGTGAGGGGCAGAGTGGAACCAGAGCATTCACGCCACGGAGCCTCAGTCTCTGCTTCCACACACCCCATGGGACAAGGGGAGGCGCAAACTGGCCACAGGTTGCAACCAGCATGGCTATCCTGCCAGCCTAGGGAGGAAGTGGGCATGGGCAACATCTCCATGACAAGCCCATCTGTAGCCCGATGGACCAAGCTGTGTGATCTTTCTCAAAACCCTTGAGGATCACGGTCAAAGGGACAGACAGATCTCAGGATGGCTTGTGGCCACCTCTTTCTCCTGTGGTCCCACATTTAGGGCCCCTGCGGTGACCACCTCAATCGTAGGTAAAAAGACTGAGCAGCACCTCCCCAGCCTCTTCTGGCTGCTGCCTGGCAGAGCCGAGGTCCAACTTGGTGTTAATGATTAACACGCAGCGGTGGGATCTCAGAGTTGCCGAGAGTCCTGTGTCCAAGAATGAACCGTATTGCTAAATCAGCGAAGACAGTTGCCAAGGTAACCCCCATGTAATCTATTTAACCGGCTCCCCAAACACCAATCAAGGTCAGATAACGCACTCGAGCACCATATGAACACACTCAGACAGCATCAAGCTTTGTAGCAAGACAGCAGGGAAGGAAGAAAACCTCATTAGGAAGAAGGAAAAAAAGTACCCTAAATTCCATTTTGAAAAGTGTTAATTGGGAATGCTGCAGGCTTGGGTGGGGGCTGAGTCCACCACTCAGGGCATGTCCTGGCCACCAAGTAAGTCACTGGGGGCCATTTGTTAAGAGCTGCTGCAGTCTTCCCACTTAGGATCAAAACAAAAGGCATGGCTAGACTAAATTATTCATTTCATTGAGTGTTTTATTAATGCAAAGGCTGTATTTACATTTTAGCCTAACGGTGATTTTTACTCCTTTCAGGGGTGCCCTTACCTCTTTGCACATTCTACCACTAGCCCCCTCCCCAGCACTTCTCAATAGTTCTTTTAAATTTCTTAAAAGACTCTGAGGGGCCATTGAAATTGCATTTCCTCTTCCCTCACCCCATCAGCCTCCTCACCCCATCAGCCTCCCCAGAGAGTGGCCAGAGGAAAAGTCCCCTTTGTAGATTTGCTGTCTAATGCCATCTCATTTCCTGCTCCTAGGGTGTTCATAATTAAGATCCTGGACAGGAGGTGGGAGAGAAAATGTGATGCATGGAGTTGGGGTGAATCTCTCCTGTGTCGAGAGGAGACATCCAAAAGCAGGTCACAGTCATGTCACCCATCCCTGTTCTGAGCTGGCACTGGACCAGGAAGAATAAAAGCCCAGGGCTCCTGTGCCCACCTTTGGTCTGCATGGGGCCCTATTCAGAGTCCTTGGCCTGTTACAGCATTGAGGCACTTGCCTCACTCATTTATCTTCCAGTCTACTTCCCAATCTTCATCCAATCCATCATGGCGGCCTGGTCTCCCACAATCCCATCATGGCGCTGGGCCCACAGTAGGGGCTCAGGAAATGTTTCTGAGACCTGGCTCCCTGCTTTCTGGCCCTTAGTGCATCCTCCTCCTTCTAGCCCTTCCCTGGAGGAGACTGAGCCATCTGAACCACTAGCCATGGAAGCCGTTGATGGGCATGACCATCAAACATTTTCTCCAAAGAAGAGAAACATTTTGCTTTTTTTACCCAGAGGCCTAGCCCTGCCTAGATTTGTCAAGTTTCTGCCTTGAACCCTCTTTTTAATCATGATTACCTTGAGGAACCTCATGTGGGGCCTCTGAGAGCTAAAAGAGCCCTCAGCCCTGATGCTTTCATCAGAAAATTAGCAGCTCGTGTCTGGATTTGGGCTCATCAGGTAGAATGCTCGTGCTACTTACAATCCATAATAGAAAGTCTTCCCAGATGAACTGAAATATCCCAAGGTGGAATAATTGTACTTTATCAAAACATGGGCTGTAACTCTGGGAACTTTGAGCCACCACTTCCCCATTTGTCTTGAATATGGGAAAGGGGGCCGTAGGACACAGGACAGACACACCGGGGATACACTCCTTTAGTTTAGGTATTATGAGCAAACGCTTCAGAAAACCCATCAATTACGGATGTGGATGTGGGGGTCGGGGTGTTGGGCTGGCGAGGGACAGGGATGTAAGAAGGGAGAGTGCTTTTGTGACTCCGTAAATATGTGTACATTCAAGATCCTGAGCAAATATTTTAGAGGCGGCTGCCCTTCAACAAAGGTAAATCTAATAGGACATTTCAGATTTGGCCAATGGGCTGATTTCAAAGTCCATTGCAAATTGTGTAATGGCTGTGGTGTGTTAGCACACACTGACCTGGGAACTGTTGTTCTCAACCTTCCAGCCTCAGCATCAGCCCACCAGATCGCTCAGCACTAGAGACTTTTGTAAAGTCTTCCTTTCGTCCCAAGCTGCTCTCCAATTGGCAGGCAGGTCACTCGGCTCGAAGCTTCTGGATCAAGGATTGAAGAATGGGTTTTGGTGGAATCTCTTCTGGAACAGAGAGGATCACAGCAGCCCTCTTTCAGTAAAGCTCCAGAGGGAGGCCAGCCTGTTACTGCTGCCTGGCTGGGGAGAGATGAGAGAGGGCCCATCAACTCTTAGCTCAGTGTCTTTCTCTCCCAAGTGCCCCTCTGCTTTCCTTCCTCCTCAGCCAGAGCCAAGCTGTGCAAGGGGACTGGGAGGCAGGGGCGGGGGATGAGCCCTGGGGTAGGTCCTTTCCCTTGCCTCTGCCTACCCCTCTCTCACTACCAGTCCACCATTGGACACCTGATGTGAAAGAACCCCACTTGAGAAACATCCATTGAGTGTCCATCAATGGACGAATGGAAAAACAAAATGTGGTCCATCCATACAACGGAACGTTATTCAGCCTTATAACAGAAGTAAATTCTGACACATGCTACAACATGGATGAAACTTAAAGACATTATGCCAGGAGACGTAAGCCAGTCACAAAACGACAAATGCTGTATGATTCCACTTATATGAGGTCCCTAGAGTAGTCAAATTCATAGAGACAGAAAGATGAATGGTGGGTGCCAGGAGCTGGGGGAGGAGACAGTGGGGAGTGGGGCGTTAGTACCTAATGGGGACAGAGTTTCAATTGTGCAAAATGCAAAGAGTTCTGGAGATGGAGGGTGGTGATGGCTGCACAGCACTGTGAACATTCTTCACGCCATTGAACTGGACATTTAAAAATAATTAAAGTGGTAGATTTTATGTTATATATATTTTGCCACAATAAAACTTTTAAAGGAAGAGCCCCGCTTGGATCTGCTTGCAGGCAAGATAGAGGGGCTTGCAAATAAAATCATATTTAGGTCAATCCCCCATCACGCTCACTTCAGCTGGGGAGCACTTTTCTCTGAAAGCATGTTGAGCAGAGCCAGAGAGCGCTCTTCCCCCGTGGTGTAGAGGTTTCAGTGCTTCGGGGTGGGGTGAAATGGTGAGTGCTTAGATGAGAGCTGAACAAGTGGGCTCCTCAGCACCGACTGGGAATCAAAACAAACAACAAGGCCGGCGGCAGAGAGGCTCGGCTGGGCCCTCAGCGGAGGGGAGGCAGGACGGAATGGTGGCATGCCAGAGAGAGGCTACTGAAGTCTGCTCCATGGGCCCTAGACGCCATCCAGCCCAGGCTCCTGTCTGGCCAGATGGGAAAGCAGAGGCCATACCCAAGACCACAGCGTCCACGGTAGAATTGGGACTGGAACCTGAGTCTACACTGCTGGGCTGCAACCTTGCTTTGGTAGATTGCGCTCCCTTGGCATTTGGGCCATGCTAGGCTCCACTGAAACAGAGTGTAGCTACTAAAAAGAGCAGATTCTGGCCCAGGAGTTACCATTTTGAGGCATATGGAACTGAGTTCTCTGAAACGGAAACCTCCTCCCCACAAGCCAGACGGACTCTTTTCCTCATTAAAAAGGCTCCAGAGAGGGCCAGCCTGGTGGCATAGTAGCTTAGTTTGCACGTTCCGCTTTGGTAGCCTCGGGTTAGCAGGTTTGGATCCCAGGCACAGACCTACACACCACTCATCAAGCAAAAAGAGGAAGATTGGCAACAGATATTCGCTCAGGGCCAATCTTCCTCACCAAAAAAAAAAAGAGGCTCTAGAGGCAGGCTAGACTAGGTGAAAAAGCAGGATGAGTATCTAGTTTTACAGATGAAGAAACTGAGGATCAGTGAGGGAAGGTGATTGCCCGGGGTCATAGCTAGTAAGTGACAGAGAAAAAACTGGAACCCCCTGAATCAAGCATTCTAGTTTACTGCCCACTGTGGCACCCTGCCTCCATCTCTGTCATCTGGAGGTAATCATTTCTTAAGTACTAATCATATGTCAGGCACTGTGCAAAGGGCTTTATATGCATTTATTCCTCACAGCAGTACTGGGAGGTGAGTGCTAGGATTACTCTGATTTTATACAAGAGGATGTAGTGGCTCAGAGAGGTTAAGTGACTTGCCCAAGTCACACAGCCATGAGTGGGACACTGGAATTCCAAGCCCAGACTGTTTAGCTCCAGAACCCACATCCTTAACCAGGAAGTTAGGCAGCCTCTCCAGAATTCTTTAGACACATATTTCCCTCAGCACTGTCCCTCCTTGAGAGTGGAGACTTGAAGCCCTGTCCTGCATGTTACACTTGCCCCATCCCCAGATTATCAGAGAGGCCAAGGTCAAAGAGGCCTTAGAAGGCAAGTTCTAGAAGCTGGAAAGAACAGAGGCCAAAGGGTGCAGATCCCTGGGTCTCACCGAAGTTAATACCATCAGTGCATTTCTTTGGTCTGCTGTGAGGAGCCCTAACTGATCTTTTTTTTACTTTGGTTATTCTATTTTTAAAAATTGAGATATAATTCACATACCATAAAATTCACCCTTTGAAAGTGTACAGTTTTTAGTAACTCACAAGGTTGTGCAACCATCACCACTACGTAACCCCAGAATATTTCCGTCACCCCAAAAAGAAATTCCGTACCCCTTAGCAGATATTCTCCATTCCCCATCCTGAGCCCCCGGCACCCACTAATCCGCTTTGGATTTACCTGTTGTTGACATTTCATATAAATGCAATCATACAATGTGTAATCCTTGGTGTCTGGCTTCTTTCACTTAGTGTATTTAAGGTCCATCCATCTTGTAGCTTGTCTCAGTACTTCACTCTTTTCATGGCTGATTAATATCCTATGATATGGATTTACTACATTTTGTTTATATATTCATCCATTGATGCAAATTGAAGTTACTTCCACTTTTTGCTGTTACAAATAGTGCTGCTATGAACATTTGTGTATAACTCTTTGTGTGGATGTATGTTTTCAGTTCTTCGGGGTCCAGACCTGGGAGTGGAATTGCTGGATCACATGGTCACTCTATATGTAACTTTTTGAGGAACTGCCGGGCCATTTTCTAGTGTGACTGCACCATTTTACATTCCCAACAGCAATATATGAGGGTTTCAATTTCTCTCCATCCTCGCCAACAGTTATTTTCCATTTTTAAAAATCAGTCGTCCTAGTGGGTGTGAAGTATTCTCTCCTTGTGGTTTTGATTTGCATTTGTATTTCCCTAATGATTAGTGATGTTGAGCATCTTTTCATGTGCCCTTTGGCCATGTGTATATCTTTTTTGGAGAAATGTCTACTCAGATCTTTTGCCCATTTTTAATTGGGCTATTTGTCTTTTTATTGTTGAGTTCTTTCTATATTCTGGATACAAGGCTCCTATCAAATATATGATTTACAAATATTTTCTCCCACTAACTGACCTTTGGTTCACACAGTTCGGGAACATCAGAGCTGGGAGGATCATCCAGGACTGCTTGGTCGCTTGATCCCCCTGGAGCTGAAAGCCTCTTTAAGAATACCAGCTGCTGCCACAGCGACCAGGCAGACGCAGGGCACAGGCTAATGGCAAAAGCAATTTGCTCTTAAAAAACATTTTTAGTCAAAGGTAACCTCTCCCCAACCTGCTACAGAAGAACATTAAAACAAAACAAAGCAATCATCCAGAAAGAGCCACCTTCAACAAACAAACCACCCACCTGAGTCTGCGACACTCAAGGCAGCGATTCCATTCCTCACCGGGGTATGAGCCACCTCATTTATCTCCTCCATTTGGAAAGTCTTAGCCTCAAGACATTACAAATGAGATTTAAATTTCAATGAAATCTCATTCAAAACACCGTATTCAGTCGCAGCAAAGTCCCAATAAACTAGCTTAGTCCATTTCACCAGAGCGTTGGCTCCAGCTGGGCAGATGTCCGCCTGGAGTTTGTTCCCAGAGGCCGAGTTCTCGCGAACTGCCTCACTGGCACGAGCGGCTCCTGGCAGGCCGACTGGGTTGCCTGTTACAAGAATGGCCAGGCTGTGATGCGGCCTGCTTGAAAATAGAAGCATCTGTGTTGGAAACAAGTTGCCAAACAAGACCCCGAGTTGCTAATCCTCTATGGTACGCTGACGATAACAAGAGGATCCCACCGAGCTGGGCCCAAAGCCCACACTCTGGGCAATGTCAAGGTTAGCTAGCAAATGGTCCTAGAGAGTGGGAGAACGAGCACATTTCCTTCCGCCTTGGGAACTACCTGCGCACCTCAGACGCCGCTGCTTCTCGGCCCACACTTGCCTTTAGCCAGATCTCCCTGGCTAATGATGAGATTGGAAAACCAGTGTCCACATCAGCCAGAGACTTGGGCCTTTTGCCACCACAAACCCTGCTGAGGTCTGGGTCCGCCCCTGGAGCGCGCACAGTCTGTGTTTGTGCTTTGAAGGGTGTAGGGCACACTAAAGCTGGTATTTTGCCAAAGATGCCCAATAGATCCTCCATCTGGAGCCATGCCTTTGCCACTGAGAGACCTTGCTGGTCTGGTTTTGAGGTGCCGTGTAGGGGCCGTGCTCATCCTGTGCCGCGCCAAACTGCTGGAATGCGCCAGGAGCGAAAGGGCCGGAGCAGGTTCAGCCCCACCGCTGACAGGACAAGGAAAGCTTCCTCATGACTCTGCTCCAGAGGGAAAAGTGACAAAAACATGAGAAACACTAACGTGAGAGCTAAGCTCTTACTAAGGCTGGCTATCTTCTGAATTTGGAGCAAATTCTTGCCAACAAGGAGATCTCAGCACTGCTATTGATGAAGACAGAAACAAAGCACCATCATCTCAACCACTGTGGAAGAGATTTGGAAGAACCATTTTCAATTTATTTTCAGATGTGTTTGCAATAACAAAAAGCACTTTTCACTGTTGCTACCTCTGTGGTTTGGATCCTATCACATGGGCATAAAGATCTAGCAACATGATAAACTTAACTCAGGAAGAGCTCAAGTCCGGAGAGAAACCGTTTTCTCTAAGGATGTAGGGCTGGCTGTGCCTGGCTGTCAGAGAGCTTGTTCCCTGGTTTCTCTCCATCATTAGGAGGCTATGGACAACGACTTCTCCCCTGGGAAAACAGGCTGGCTATCAGGGGCGCCTTGTAGAGGGAGCAGTGCCACAAATTAGAACCCTGCTCAGCTGTTTCCCAATAGATAAACACCACGCTGAGCCTCTCTCAGACTCGCTATCCCTCACTCAAGTCAAATCCATCCACTTTGAGCACAGGCCAACAGGCTGCTCAGAGCACTCCTTCAAACGTGTGCAAAGCATTTCAATCTGAAGGGATTACATTTATTTATTTATTTATTTGATTGGCACCTGAGCTAACAACTGTTGCCAATCTTTTTTTTTCCTACTTTATCTCCCCAAATCCCCCCAGTACATAGTTGTATATCTTAGTTGCAGGTTCTTCCAGTTGTGGCATGTGGGACGCTGCCTCAACGTGGCCTGACGAGCGGTGCCATGTCTGCGCCCAGGACCCGAACTGGCAAAACCCTGGGCCGCTGCAGCGGAGCGCGCAGACTTAACCACTCGGTCACAGGGCTGGTGCTGAAGAGATTACATTTAAACTCTCTTTGTAGTCTCATCTTGGGAAACTCAGCGTGAGAAAAACAATGGAGTCCCCAATTTTGATTTTCCACAGCTTCCATGTTTGACCCAATAGCCCCCATCTTTCTCTTGGTCCTAGGCCCTCCTTGCACTGCCCGTGGACTGAGTTCCTGCCCTCTGTCCTCACTCAGAGCCACTCCTGGGTCCCCAAGAACAGACAGAGGCCCCTACCATCTGAGGTATCAGCCCCTTGTCGAACTTCTGTGCTTTCCTCAGAGCCACCTCTGGAGCCTCCTCTTGGCATAGAGGGCAGTAATGTTCTTCCCTTTTCCGGAGTAGCCACTCAAATTAACACCACAGCCACTCTGAGGAGGGAGTGAGGCTCTCGTCCCTGAGCTAGAGAAGACTCCATCTGGGCTAAGGATGCCCGGGCTCTGAGGGTCACTGTTATGGGTTCAATTGTGTCCCTCACTTCCCCCAGAAACAGTTTTGTTGGCATCCTAGCCCCTAGTGCCTCAGAATGTGACCTTATTTGGAGCTAGGGTCTTTACAGAGGTAATCAAGTTAAATTGAGGTCATTAGGGTGGGCCCTAATCCAATACAACTGGTGTCCTTATGAGAAGAGGAGATCAGGACACGGACACACACAGAGGGAAGACCATGTGAAGACACGGGGAGAATATGGCGTATACAAGCCAAGGAGAGAGGCCTGAAATGTATCCTTCCCTCAGCCCTCAGAAGGAAACAACCTGCTGATACCTCAGTCTGCACTTACAGCCTCCAGAACTGGGAGACAATACGTTTCTCTTGTTCTAAGTCTCCTAGCTTGTGGGGCTTTGTTATGGCCGCCCTAGCAAACCAAGACAGCCACCTTGCTATGACAGCCAGATGATGGGTGTTAAACATTCGAAAGAATTTTCTGGAATAAATGTCAAAATGCCTCTCAAATACATAATAAAGTACAAGCTAATTCTCCTCCTATATTCTCTTTTAAAAGGCATCTGAAACCATTTGCTGCTCTTTTCAGAAAAGAAATAAGGAAAAATGGGAGATGTGTACCCATCAAGGTGCATGGCAAGCTGGCTGAAGGCAGTCTAGGAATAAGAGTACAGCCCATTTTGGGTGCTGAGCCTGACTCTAGTGCTCCTGATGAGGGCCCCACTGGCTCTGAGGGGACAGAGCTGAGGATTAGGGGAAACTAGCACAGGAATCCGGAGAATAGAACAAAAACTCATGGCAGGGGCTCAGCCCTCAGAGTCAGAGCCACACTGGACAAGGCCAGCCTTCTCAGATGGCTGCTGAGGCTGGCCTGGGGCTTTGTGGTCTTAGTGGGCCTCCAAGATCCCCCCAGAAAGCCCCCGAGGATGCTGGGTATATGGATGGGAGCCAATTAGGCACCCAGTGGAGCAGGACTCAGCTTCTCACTGCGCCCTGCAAATGGTCAAGTTTGGGAAGCCACGGTGTTTACCTGAGCCGAGTCAGAGTGCCTGGGAAGCCCACTCAAATGAGCCAATAGCCCAGGAGGAGTTACTTCCCCAACCAAAAACATGCCCTCTTTGCACGAGGACAGTGGAAGGCTCATCCTGACGGATTCCAGAAGGCCAGCCCCCAAACACAGGGGCTTCACCTTGTGTGGGCACGGTGATGAGCAAGAACAACAAGCAAACACTACGTGTGACCTACAGTTCATAGAACTCTTGCACCTGAACTCTGTCGCTCAGCCCTCCAGGAGCCCTGACCGTGGTTGCTGTCCTTCCATTAGCTTGCCTAAGATCATACGATATGTGGCCGAATCAGAATTCAAACACGGCCCTCTTCATCATGCTCAGGCCACCAGTGACATTTCCCCCACAGCCCCAGAAAAGCGGAGGATGTTGCTGTGAGGTTGGGAAAAAAAACTAGAACAAACTAATCAAAACAAAGCCAAAAGCCCCACCCCTGTGTGTGCTTCACGAAGACGGCTGTGGAGAAATGTTTGGCTTGGAAACCGAAGTGTTTTTCCAAGCTATGAAAAGGGAAAGACCAAGAGTCGGGGGTTCAAATGGGCATGTTGACTACATTTCTAAGAGTGACACAATGGTTTAGGAATGGCT